>NC_059386.1:37065191-37202691 GCF_019703515.2 Myxocyprinus asiaticus | reverse complement strand
ATGTGTAAGCCCGTGATAAACTATGCTAGCTAGATAACATCATATACAAAAAGAGTGTAAATGGTTGGTTTGAACATTCGGTATAAAAAAGAATAGATAATAATAACCTTCATAAACACTATTTACCAACTTAATACTTCTACATAAACACATATATAACATAAAATAATGTATTGTAATTATTAAAATTATTACTATTATTAGGCCTAATACACAAGCTGATGATACACTTAGATCCCAACATTTATGTGATTAAACATGTTAAAAAGTGATAATTTTGTATATTTAAAGATTTATATATTTATATTAAGTTTATATAGGTATATCACAGCCCCTAACCACATCCTCCACAGTTTTAGCAATACATGCGTTAATATGTGTTATTAATAAAAATTGTATATCCTTTCTTAAATGCTAAAATGAGAACTTTCCTGACCCCTGACTTATATATATAATACATCATTTATATGTAAAAATATATATATATTTATTTTAATTTTTTTCGATTATTTGTCTTCTTTATTTTATTTATGTATACATTTTGGATGGTTTATATATATATATATTATAATTTTTATTTTATTTGTTTATTTTTTCCCTTCACCTGTACTTGTCTTTATGATTGTATTCATACATTGTTTGATCTTATTGAACATTTACATAGAAAAAACTCCACAGTTTTACCACCATTTGTGGACTTTTCAGACAGTCCCTTATCACACCCTCCACAATACTATCACGTTTTAGCACAATGTGTGGACTTTTTAGACGGTCCCTTTCCCACTGTAGGCAAATTTCCCAATTTATATCATTGTTAAATTGGCGATCTGGAACGATTTCACCCTGCCAACATCTGACCAGCTTAAATATGGGACAAATTGTATCCCATATGGATTCAATACGGGACGCATCATTTTATCTTTAAATACGGGACGATTTGTTATTATAGGAGTGCACATTTTATATCCCTTATTTGTTTGAATGAGCAGCAGGAAGTAGTGAAGCGCAAACATTTCAAAATAAGAGTCACGGTGTATTTCAGAGTTAAAGTGCCTTTAAGTTACAAGTTCCACGCTACGAATCAAATCTGTTAATAATATGCATTTATTTACATTAAAATAGTATTTAATTACATTAAAATAGCTATTTAGGTAATATTTTTAAGGTCTGGCCTTAAATTCCTTCAGAAGACTCTTGTTCTTGCTGAAGAACAAACATTACCTCACACCCTTAACTAACAAACAGGTTTTGATTAACTTTACATCGAAAATAAAAACATAGCCTACAATTTAGGGTTATTGTTTATGAAAACTGAGGAAGAGCATTTAGCTAAAGTCTGTATCTTTGATAATAACAACCCACATAAGACAACAATGGCAATCGAATGTAGAACTGACTTTTTACACAAAATAAATGTCAAATTGAAAAAAGAGCATTATGTCTGTTCTTCTTGTTACATTTGAATCTTCTCCTACAATGAGGGGGAAATTAGCCTTTTCTTGTCCTGCACATAGGCCTACTGTGGCATTGCACACAAGAGCCAGAAACGTTTGCAGATAATCATTAGAAACGGTGAACAAACTGATATGATGATGTTCAGGATTGTGAACACTGACACACATCTGTATGTCCGAAATCTGTTCATACTACTTGCCTGTGTAACGCTCCTGTTCTACCCGCTCTGTACAGGACTCTAACCAGCGTCTCCGGCATGGGAGGTGGGTGCGCTAACTAGGAGGCTAAAGGCTACAACCTCTAGCATCAGTCACTAGTGCACCTCTTGAGGTCAGGAGAGTGAGGTTTACACACATTGCACCCCCCTAAACCTCACTCCCATCCGGGTCACGGCACCATTGTGACACTCCTGTTCTACCTGCTCTGTACAGGACTTGAACCAGCATCTCCGGCATGGGAGGTGGGTGCGCTAACTAGGAGGCTAAAGGCTACAACCTCTAGTATCAGTCACTAGTGCACCTCTTGAGGTCAGGAGAGTGAGGTTTACACACATTGCACCCCCCTAAATCTCACTCCCATCCGGGTCATGGCACCATTGTGATGCTCCTGTTCTACCTGCTCTGTACAGGACTTGAACTAGCGTCTCCGGCATGGGAGGTGGGTGCGCTAACTAGGAGGCTAAAGGCTACAACCTCTAGCATCAGTCGTTAGTGCACCTCTTGAGGTTAGGAGAGTGAGATTTATACACATTGCACACCTGTCTATCAGCTGGCCACCGTTACACTCACCCCCCTAAACCTCACTCCCATCCAGGTCATGGCACCATTGTGACACTCCTGTTCTACAGCTCCGAAACGGGACTCGAACCGGTGTCTCCGGCATGGGAGGCGGGTGCATTAACACGGAGGCTAAAGGCTACAGCGTCTAACATCACTCACAGCTATCTATCAGCTGGCCACCATTACACTCACCCCCCTAAACCTCACTCCCATCTGGGTCACGGCACCATTGTGACGCTCTTGTTCTACTTGCTCCGTACGGGACTCGAACTGGCATCTCCGGCATTGGAGGCGGGCGCACTAACAAGGAGTCTAAATGCTACAGCCCCTAGCATCAGTCGCTAGTGCACCTCTTGAGGTCAGGAGAGTGAGGTTTATACACATTGCACAGCTATCTATCAGCTGGCCACCATTACACTCACCCCCCTAAAACTCACTCCCATCCGGGTCACGGCACCATTGTGACACTCCTGTTCTACAGCTCCGAAACGGGACTCGAACCGGTGTCTCCGGCATGGGAGGCGGGTGCATTAACACGGAGGCTAAAGGCTACAGCGTCTAACATCACTCACAGCTATCTATCAGCTGGCCACCATTACACTCACCCCCCTAAAACTCACTCCCATCCGGGTCACGGCACCATTGTGACACTCCTGTTCTACCTGCTCCGTACGGGATTCGAACCGGCGTCTCTGGCATGGGAGGTGGGTGCACTAACAAGGAGGCTAAAGGCTACAGCCTCTAACATCAGTCACAGCTATCTATCAGCTGGCCACCGTTACACTCACCCCCCTAAACCTCACTCCCATCCGGGTCATGGCACCATTGTGATGCTCCTGTTCTACTCGCTCCATATGGGACTCGAACTGGCATCTCTGGCATTGGAGGTGGGCATGCTAACAAGGAGGCTAAAGCCCCTAGCATCAGTCGCTAGTGCACCTCTTTAGGTTGGGAGAGTGAGGTTTATACACATTGCACAGCTATCTACCAGCTGGCTCCCGTTACACTAGGAATATTAAAGGGATAGTATCTTAAAAAAAATATATAAAATAAAAATCATTATTTTCTCAGCATCAGGTTGTTCCAAACCTGTATGACTTTCATCTGTGGAACACAAATGTGGATGTGACTGAGGGAGATTGACAGCCCCAGTCACCATTCACTCACTTTGAAAAAAAATAAAATGACTGAGAGTAACATACTGCGTAACATCTCCTTTTTTGTTTGACTTTTTAAGTAAATAAATAATGAACTATCCCTTGTTAACATGCTGATATTGCACAATAATGCAGGATTTATTCTGCATCATCTGTTATATAATACATTTGATTTACATTGATGCAAGAAAATGTCAGGGCAAGATCAAGTGGATCCTTCATTAAAATCCAGTAATGTTGAGGTTGTAATAGATCTTCATGCGGTGTTTATTGGATTTGTCCATGTAGTAAATGTCATGTCATATTGAGTGACATGGATAAGCAATCGCTCATCGTCCCTCATGTACCTGAGTCACGACTGTGTAGATAAGATGAATAAGATTGCACTGCCATTTACTTGAAACCTTCTCACGCTGCGATGCTGCAGTTCTGCGGCCCACGACTCAGCGTAGCAGACATGAAAACACGGAAAACAACTGCAGTTTAAAACACTTGTCAAACTAGGACTTTTGTTTTCGTGTAGATTGATTTTTGTATTCCTTTCTCTTATTTAGTTCACCTTAACGATGCAGATTGCTTTTATTATCACTCCATGGTTATTATGGATATTTAACAGCTTCACATCTGCAATATGTGTCATTACTGATGCGTATATATAACAAAAAAGACTGAAAAAACACATTAAATGAAGCTATCAGCCACCAGCAGCGCAGCTTAATCAAGGATTCAAATCAAGCATCAGGACAGATCGACACGTGATCTAACTGCTTATGATTTCACAATCATTGTAATCCAGCCCCTAATTAGTCCTTATTGTGCTCTTAGAGAAACTCTTGAATAAATATCCTCTCATGTAATGAATATTTATATAAATGATCATACAGTTGAACTGCATGATTTTATTCGGACACCTTGTGGCTGCTTTGTAATATTGCAGTTAATGAATTAAAATACTCAGAGAAGTGCCTGTGTCACTGGAACACAGATTTGTGCTTTTATAAAGAAAAGGAGGGACGAGACAGTATTATTTTTGTGGTAATCAACATTATGCTACAAATGCTGTCGATTGACCTTAACTTGTATTGAACTCGGAATATTCCTTTAAGCATCAACTCTGTCTCAGGTGTTTCTCCTAAACTTTCTTAAAAGAAATAAAGATTGTTTACTGCATAACTCAGATCATTTCCTCTTCTCTGAGAAATATTGGAGTTCATACTGAGATCTCAGACTTTGCAATTAAAATTAAATTGCAATTGAATAATAAGCACTTTATTCATTTTATGTTTTTCATTTTACTCAATAATAATACGTCATTTTTTAAATTGTATTCTCTAAATAATTGAAATACGTTTGTTCAAAAGTTGTTTCAGCTGGGCTGTGTTTGGGGGATTGGCCACTGGCTCTTTGACCCATATTTTTAATTATGTCGGCCCAGGCTTATGTGGAGCATAAATAGTTGTTTTGTGTTTAAATAATAAGGGTTGTAGTTGTGTGTAAAGTTCTGTTTATACCTATGCTTTTTATGTTCAATCATTGTGTTTTGGAGATAAGTGTTCCTTCTCACTAAGGTAAACCTTGTTTTCAATAATATATATATATATATATATATATATATATATATATATATATATATATATATATATATATATATACACACACACACACACACAGTATATATAAGGCAGTAGAATGGGCATATACATGTGCTATTGGCCTTTTTTGCACACTGCCTCTACTTTGTCAATCTATCAATCTATCAGTCTATCTATCTATCTATCTATCTATCTATCTATATTAAGCTGGACATGTGGTCAGTATATATGAGCAGATAATATAGTTCTTATAGTATCTGAGAGAAGGGCCTTAAAGTAGTCAAATTTCCCTTAATGTTCAGCTATTAATGGAAAACACACTGAATAACACACTCAAAAAAATATTTAGCCTATTTTTAGCAAAATTCATATACTTTTGAATAATTTTTTTTCATTAACACTTTAAGCTCGGATTGACCCACGAAAAAAAATTTGTCAAAATATTAATAACTACAGTCTTGACCAACACAAAATAGGTATCGTTTGAAAGCTTAGAAGCTCTGCTTTACAATGCATGTAGACATTATGACCAAAACTGGAACAAGTGATTTGAAATTTGCAGATAAATCAGAAGTGTTCCGTTTTGATAATTTATATATAAAAAATAACTCTGTACATATTATTGCAATCAGGGAAAACATCAAACTGATCAAATAGTCATGTGTCATATAATAAGTAAGTATACTTCGTATAGTCGAGTAATATCTAAGTTTATGTCTTTGACAATTATGTTGGTGTTGCTTATATGCCACATTTTCACTTTTAACTTCACAGAAAAAAAAAAAAACAGAACATAAAATATCACATACCATTACTTAGAGGAGGTGATTATCTTTCAAACGAGTCCACACACAAGATAATCAGATGTATAGATCATTAGATAATCCACATGAAGCACAATGTTACATATGACCACCAGGAGATGGCGCCAAATACATGACACAGACTCAATGATGACTCAAATGACACAGAATGAAACTCATTCTGTGAAATCTCATTACTAAAATCATGTCTGTATGCTATGCAAACCTTTAGTCATTGTTGTGTTTGCATGTGTAATTAGTTCTTATGTACAATTATTATGTTTTATTTGTTTGGAGACATTTTTGGACACTATGATAAATTATTTTGTAATGCTATAACTTTTGATTTCTTTGTTATATCAACAAAAAATTTTGGGAACAATACAAAAGCAGTTTTTCGGAGCCACCTTATTTACACCCAGAGATATATAATGTCAAATAAGAAAAAAAAAAAGTACATTTTTGACTCAATTGTTTTTGTAATTTTTCAGCAGTTTCTCAGACTGAGAGTCTCAGAATGTATCATAATCTATATCATTAAAAAATTTGAAACGTTTTCTTTACAATGATGCCAAACACTTGACCCTCCTTTCTCTCTCTCTCTCTCTCTCTCTCTCTCTCTCTCTCTCTCTCTCTCTCGTTATAAGCCTTTAAAGGTGTTATATGTAAGTTTGACAAGCGTTTGAAATGGGTACTGCAGTCCAAATTCAAAATACTGGAGAGTTGTCTGCCCCGCCCCAGACTCTAAGCTCATGCGGGCTGCCAGAATGTTGACGCCAATTTGCCAACTCAGCATCCATTTTAAAGGATTTCTGGGCTTTAAGCTGTCTCCATCTTCCAAAGGCATCTCCAATATTTATCTTTGTTTTACTACGCCTCTGGTCATGGTGGTTTTTAGACGGATGGCGAGGCTTTTTAGTTCGGGTGGAATCTGTTATCTCTGATCCAGTTCGTTTGCTGGCTTCCATGGCTGCAGCACGCAGTGTTGTTTGCCTGCAAACTCGTTCAAATCTGGCAACCCGGTGGTGTCTAAATACTATTGGTGAGTGGGCAGTGGGCGGGATCACACAGGCCAAAACATAAACAGAAATTCCGGCCCGGAATGGAAACTTCAAAGTAAAATATACTGGCTGTAGCATTGTTATTGGAGAAGCCAGTATTTCAACTTATCATGATTCCTAATTCTCTAATGACATATTATGGTCATTTTATGATTTAGTACAGTAAAAATATTACATATAGCACCTTTAATTTTTGGTGTGCCACTGAAACACCTTCAGAGCTTAAAGGGTTAAGAATACTCAATTCAATTTGATAGAATTATGTTATGAAATAGAAATACGTAAATGTTACAGTATTTTTTTGAGTGTACTGAGTTAACATATAAAGATGATGTGAACCCTTATGTATGTATTTTAATTAGGTAGAATGAACATGATTAGATGTTGTTGGAGTTACTCAATATAATTAAGCTGTTTGAACTAAAAACGAATTTTTGAGCTAAACATTTTGTTTTGAATTCAAAATATTTATCTTAAATGTAGATCAATCAATTTCATGCAACCACTTACCTTAAAAAAAAAAAAGTACATTCAAAATTCAGTGTGGGATCATGGCAATTCTGTGCACAGTTTGAGACTTTGTTGAGATCTCTTCTGAAACTAGAGTAGACACATGTGAGACTACTGGAGTCTTTTTCTCTAGAGAAACATTGTGCTGTGAGATCTCAATGCTGTCTTGGAGAAACAATTGAGATAAAAGGGTTAAAGGGATCTTAATTTCCTAGCAGATAACTTTTTCAAGAACTTTTTGATTGCATACTTGCCATCTGATCAAGTACAATGGTCACATATGTGAAGCTAAAGCACTTCTTGTAAGTCACTCTGGAGTGTCTGCTAAATACCTTATATGTAAATGTGAATGTAAATGTGAAAGCGATGTGAAACCCTATATGGGTTTACTAAGTGGTCAGCCTGTACGTTTGAGCTGAAAGTCTGAGAAAGGCATGCATGGAAAGAAGATACAGGAAGTGTGAGGAACCCGGTGGCCCTCAGCAGCCACACTATGAAAGGCCCAGAGACCAAGTGGCAACATCTCCAAACTTGTCAGCACAACTAGGTTGACAACGCAGTCCTGCCCTCTGTGCTCTATCACAAGATCAACAAGGACGAGGCTGTTTTTCTTCTCGTCCCACATCAACCTGTCAGGCCAAAGGGAGAAAAACCGAGCGCAAACACACAAGACCTGCGCATGTGTCAGAAACTGAGGATCTTATGTCATATCTCCACATCCTAACATTTCAGATCAGCACACATCTGTGAATTCAGCCATGAGTCTTTCTGGAAACATTTGCACCTTGAGCTTCTGTGTCCTGCTGTTGTGTTGCTCTGGTTTGTTCAGTCCAGTTCCATCTGAAGATCAACACTCAATTCCAGGAGCGTTCAAAGCTGCTGTGGAGTCTTCTCTTCTCAAGCAGGATGATAATGTGGATATGGAGGACATTCTGGGGCAGTTCCTCCACTTGTTAAACTTCTCAGATCAGGGGCCCCTGCAGAGGCCCCGAAACAGCCGCATTGAGCCACCGGAGTACATGCTGGAACTTTACAACCTCTTTGCCAATGACCGAACCGTCATGCCCTCAGCAAATATTGTGCGCAGTTTCAAGAATGAAGGTACCAAAAGAAAAAAAATCTAAAATAGATAGGAATATGTTTTCTAACTATTTACTATTTATCAATATTTTTGTAGCTTCTGTGATTTATCGATAATTATTGTCCTAATTATTAGTATCTATTAAATCGTTACTGATATTGACACTTGTGGCTTGAAAATAATAATAATTATTATTTATAATAATTACCATTATTATTAAAAACATATGAATGTATTAATAAATATGAATGTGATCAATATTATTTTACTATTTTATTGTATTATTATTAATAATGGTAATGTTTATTACTGTTATAATTATTTATCATAATATTGATGATTATTATATAAGATATTATTTTACTAATAAATATGAATGTTATCAATATTATTTTACTAATTAATTTTATTATTTTTGCAATTATAATAATGATGATTATTAAATATATATTAAAGTTAACAATATTTTTTACTATTTTATTAAGTTATTATTATTAATATTCATAGTAATATTATTAAATATTATTTTGCTAATAAAAATGTTATAAATATTATTTTACTATTTTTTGTATTAATATTATTATTAATAATTGTTATTATAATTTATATTATTACTAATAATAATTAACAATATTATTTTACTAATAATATTAATATCAACAATATTATTTTACTATTTTATTGAATAATTATGATTAATATTCTTAGTAGTATTATTTTACTAATAAAAAGTATTATTTAAATATTATTTTAAAATTAATAATATAACAATTAATAATAGTTTCAGTACTAATGATTATTAAATAAATATTATTTCTCTGATAAATATTAAATGTTATTAATATTATTTAAGTATTTAATTTTATTATTATTATTATTAATATTCATAATAATATTATTAAATAAATATAATTGTAATAATAAATATTAATGTCATTGATTGTTTTACTATTTTATTATTATTATTATATATTAATTATTAATATAATAATTTTACGATTTCAAGAATTAAAAAGTTTATTATTTATTTATTTATTTATTTGACTTTTTTTCTCCAACATGCGTGGTCTGTTTCTCCTTCAGTACTGATATCATTTAAAAAGTCAGCTGTGGTCTATGGTCTTGCAACATTTTTTAAAATTTCTTTCATAGTTAATTCTCTGTGAAATCAAAGTTTCTTTGCTTTTTGATTTTCAGATCACTCTGCACACAGTGTGATGAGCAAGAGCTTGCGAACGCACCCTCTTCTATTCAACATCTCTGTTCCGCAACATGAGCGTGTCATTAAAGCTGAACTGCGCCTGTACACACTTCTCAAGAGAGACGCACGGCACCATATCAGAGCGGAATGGAAGGTCACCATTTTTGAAATGCAGAGGGGTGGGCACTGCGGGAATGCTGCAGATGCCAATGACAGCGCAGGTGAGAAAGATCAGCGTGGAATGCTGGAGTTGGCATCAAATCGCATTCGTCGTAAGGACAGTGGCTGGGAGGTATTCGATCTGACAAAAGCTGTCCAGCACTGGAAAAGGTCAAGCAGTTTGACCCCAAGGCTGGTGGTTCATATTGAAAATCTGAATTGTGACAATGCTGCAATAACATGTAGGAATACGAATGAGTGGAATGGTCGGCAGTTTGTAGATCTGGACATTGACAGGAATCCGAATGGAAAACATGAGCCAGCGCTCATCGTCTTCTCAGATGATCATCAGGAAGGCCAGAGAAAACTCAAGCAGATGGTCAAAGAGGAGAATGAACTGCCCGGCATCGATGGACACTGGACGGATGAGGATGAAGAGCAGGACGAAGCGCTGTTAATGCAGATGCGCTCAAACATCATCTACGACAATGCTCCAAGAGTCCGTCGCAGTGCTAAAGTGGAGGACTGCAAGAGGGCCGAGCTGTATGTAGATTTCAAAGATATAGGCTGGGACTCGTGGGTTGTCGCCCCGGCCAGTTATCAAGCGTACACCTGCCGCGGTTCGTGTAACTATCCACTGGCTCCAGAAGTAACGCCAACCAAGCACGCCATCATCCAAACGCTTCTCAATCTGAAGAGTCCCCAGAAAGCCTCACAAGCATGCTGTGTGCCCACCAAGTTACAGCCCATCTCTCTCCTCTATGAGAATAAAAACGGCGTTGTGGTTTTAAAACATAAGTATGAGGGAATGGTGGTTGCGGAATGTGGATGCAGATAAAACCAGCCAGGACTCAACAAAAGACTCTTTCCTGAATAAAACAAGATGAAGTACGGATGTGACCTTAGGATAAGCAAAAATCATCTTGCATCTTCGTGAACTGAACATCTAGACATGGCATGACATCACAGAGCAAGAACAAGGGCATGCAACAGCATTTTATTTAGGCCTGTATACTGTATATTTAGCCTTTGTAAATTAGTACATTTTCAAATGTATCCTCTACTGTAATATACAGTGTTTTGGGGTGTTTAATCATTTGTCACATATAATTGAGAATTACAAGCTAAAACTGCTCACATAACTTGCTGAAATAATGCTTGATTTGAGTGTGGCATGAGTCTTGTTTCACACTGTTCACACTTTACCCTGGGTTAGGAATTAATTCTGGGTATATAGGTTTCAAGCTTTCACACTGTACATTTGTAAACCATGGGTTAACTTTTTTATTTGCATATTTATAAGGTCGATAACAATGATTGGATGTAGGACTGATAATTACAATAACGGCTGCTGCAATTAACTGAACGTGAAAAGTGTCAATTACAGAATTCCTTTTAGGTATACTCCAATCATGTCAAAACTTTCTATTTACAATGTGTTCTTCTGCAACACTGTAACAAATCAGAGACGTTCGTTGTGCGCAATGATGACTTTGATGGCCCAGACACAGTCTGGCTTTTAGACATTTTCTGTGCTGGTTTTGCATAACCTAACCGCTCTTGAATGGATTTAAAAATGTAAAAATGTGTTAAACTGATTTGAGAGTACATTCTGAAGCTCCGTTCACACCAACAGCGACATTATCGATTGAATTCGCCAAAGTCGCTTGTGGCCATTCCTACTGCTGTCGCTCTAACGTTATTAGTGGACGTAACGTTATTCTAATTTGACATGGAATTCGTTTTATTGTCACTGGACACGCCCTCATGTAGTCGCTAACGGTCGCTGTCACTTATGCCACCGGAAGTCGCCAACTCTCATTCAAATTGAATACAATTATGGGCCCTATTTTAAGAGCGCTAAGTGCAGCGCTATGCCGTAAGTCATAAGTGCAAAGTCAATTGGCATGGCCATGAAGTTAAGTCTAGGTGCAAATGGGTTTGGCGAAATTTTACGTGCACAGTGCACTAATGGGTTGGGTCAAGTGTAATTTAATTCGGAGGTTCTTCTCCGGCACCGTCACTGTGTCTTATTATACAGTCCATTTCCTGTCAAGCACCAGCGATATAAACAAAGACAGCACATTAATAAGAAGTTGGTCGTGTAAATGGACTGTATGCAGTGAACTTGAAGAATAGAAAAATTGACTTTTTGTGCATTAACTGCATCCTTGTTGAACGTCAGGCATATTCTATGACAGTGACGCTCCTTTTCAATGCATGAAAAATGTGGTTCGTGTCAGGATATGGATTTACGCTCCATTAAATCATAGAGAATGTAAGTATTATTAATTATTTACATCTGCGGACACACAAATCATGGCTAGCATTAACAGTGATTGTATCAGACACACTTCATCTCTACCGGTTAATTATGAAAAATGAATTCATTTATTAAAACAAAACAAAATTTAACCAAAAATATTTCTAAATACAAATGACACTTTAAACGAAACGAAAATATAATCAAAATAATGAAGTGGTCAAAAAAATCAAAACAAATCCAAACATTTTACCCTCTCCAACTTTCATCAGCCTCTTTTGCACTGACTTAAAAATCACTCTATGACAACAGGTGGAAAAATACCAATACAAATACATTTGTAAATATAAACATAACTGAAAAATAAACCATGACCTAAAGATAGTTTAACACTCTCACCAATGCCCACTTGCGCTGGCATGAGAATTGCGTGTAGCCCTTTGTCGCTACAAGTCGTTGCATGTGTGAACGGAGCTTTAATGGCTTATGAAGGTATTATCAGATTAGCTTAAATATGAAATAAACAGTTTTAGTGCATATGTTTCACACGAACACAGTTCTCAGCTTGTTTTGGATGTTTAGCCAACATAAAGAATATGACAAGCAGTTGCCCTAAACAAAACACATTTTTTTAATGTAAATTATATTAATCAAATTTAATCGTGATAACAATATCAAGGAAAATAATCGGCAACAGTGATTTATTTTATAATCTTGCAGCTTAAGGCCAAAACATACTCTACACAAGTACATGAAAACGGTTGTGAGCGTTTGGCCACCGCATTACCAACTCGCGATCCGGTTAACGTGATTAACGTGTGTTTTTGCGTTACCATGGTGGGAACAAACATCAGTACTCTAGGAGGCGATAGAGGTTAAACTAAATGTGTTATTATTCTGGTAAATTGTTATAAATATATTATAACTTACTACAGCAAAATAATCTCACATACTGCCCCTTGTGGCAATGTTGAGAATGCAACGCGTACTTGTGTTGTGTTATGAATTGCGGTCTGACACATTTAGGAATACAACTATGCATGAAATCGAGTTTGTGTAGCTAGAAGCGTCTGCGTTACGTACTTGCGTACGCCATGCAGCCTGTGTTACTGCTAATCAATGGAACTCTTTGGGTGAGTTCAGAATGGCATACTACAATTACTACTCTTAATACTTCTGCCATATACGTATGTCTATGGTAGAGTAGTATGGTAGTATGCCATTCTGAACCCGTCCTTTATCTGTGGTAATGTCTTAGAGCAAATCTGCTCTGCATGTCTTTCGTCTTCTGAAATATACAACAAAAACACATCGCATCATGTTTGCCATCACTGTTCGACTTTTTACCAGTTTCGCTCAGACGGAGAATGTAAACCGTGCGTGAACTTTTCTGTGACTGTACAGAATGTATGAATATGGGGTTTAATCCGCAAAAGTTTTATAACCCAGGGTTAAAAGCGGTGCTAACCCTCTTTCAAAATTACAAGTGAGAAACGTTGCTTTACCTGGGGTAAAATCGGGTTAGGTTGAGATTAGGTTGAGGGTTAAGTGCCGTATGAAAGGCCCTTTAGCTGGTGAAGCTGGTGGTCAAGCAACATCTTTTTTTGGTGATGTTGGCCTGGGTGACCAAGAAAGTTTAGCTGGTTAAACTATTCAAGAAATCTCATTGGAACTCCAGCACAGCAGGCGCATTCAAAACACAACATATGCTGTTTTTTTGTAGACTTTTATTCATTTAACAGACACTTTTATTCATAGTGACTTACAAATGAGGAATACAGCAAAAGTGATTCATCCTAAGGAGGCAATAAAATGAGAAGAAGAACAAGAGGAAGGCGAGAGATTGGGGAAAGAATTGGGTTTTTAAGAAGAAGAAGAAGAAGAAAGAAAACTGTGCAATAGTAGGATGTAGGGAAGTTTCAGTAGGGAAACTATTCAGTCAACAGCATACTGTGAAATAACGCTGAATTGACCCAAAATGTTCGTCCGTCCCGAAGGTTCCTCTGGCCGGTAATTATCGACCCGCACTCTGTTGCCCCTGATGTTGCTCACATGCCTTGCGAGCCACTGCCACGCTCTCTACCACACAGCTATGATAACGAGGTGTCAAAAACGGAGAAGTGTATGACCCCTCACTCCGGATGAGACCTCATTCCAAGTGGTGTGTAGTTGGAATGGAGAGCCGTCAAATTCCTGAGCACCCACAGCAACAGTCTCCAACGATGCTCACACTTCCTTTTTCCCCACAAAAGTCTCTGCCAGATTGCCCCTCGCTCTCTACAATGGGACCCCTACACCTTAAAACATGTCTACTGCTAAGATGACTAGAGGCGAGTTCACAATGACCCAACAAATGACAACAGAGTTAACACACTGATCCAACAGTGTTGGGGAAGCTATGTTGAAATGGCATATTCCCAAGCTACAGTTCATTTATATGAACCATCCGAAAGAACCGACTCACTAAAATGAATCAGAGTTCCCTACGTTAAATAAAGGGAATTTACATGAACTGTGCAGAAGAACGGATTTCACTTACATGGTTTGGTTTTTCCATGGTTTTTGGTTCTCCCTCAGCTCTATTGCTGTGTTTGCAATATTACGTGAAAATAGTGTTTTGTGACACCTCAGTGCTACTCGTTGAGAAATGTAGCTCGTTACTAGAAAAGCGACACTATTGTTAAAATAGCAGAGCTACTGTCACGCTGCCGAAACACTACTCGCCAACACTGAATCCGAGACACCCCTAGTGTTGGAATTTGGTGTTTGTTGGCATTTGTTGGGGCAGTGTGAACGAACCTTAGAATAATCTGCCATGAAACTTTTATTTTTATTTATAAAAGACTCATTATGAGTTTGTGTGTGTTTGATTTGAATTAAGTTGTATATACTCAAGCAAACTTTCATGCATCTCAAGTAAAATCAAGGTCTCTATGAAAGTATCTGTTTAGAGTAATCGTCTTATCTGAAGCACCAAGTGTTTAAATGTGTAAAGACCTTTAGGAGTGGAGATAAGGAGTCAAATTGGGAGACAGAACTGATACACATGCAACAACTGAAAATAATTCCACACTACAAATTGGAAAAACAGTTTATACAATTAAAGGAATATTCCCAGGGTTCAGTGCAAGTTAAGTGCCATCAACAGCATTTGTGGCATAATGTTGATTACCATGAAACATTATTTCAACTTGTCCTCAAGATGTTAATAGTATGCATGGTAACCTGATTTTAGTGCAATAGAATAGTTTAATAAGCTTTTCTGTGTAAAGTTATTTCCAATTTTACTACTTAATTGCCATGTTAACATTTTGTCATAAAAACCCTAAAACTTAACTTGAGCTTAAAACTCTACAGCTCAAATGATACACAAGTTTTAATAGAAGAATTTATGTACGTGCTTTTATAAAATTATATAGAACTAACAATTTAGTTTAAGTTAACTAGATGCAAGTAGACTTAACTCAGATGTGCTATTTAAATATCGTTGTTTCTACTGTTGTTAATCATTTTAATTGATTCAATTTAAGATCAAACAATGGCACTGCTCAAATAAAGATCATAACTGATTCTAGGTCAGTCATTAAATAAACTTAATTCTCCAAATAAATGCATATAAACCTGCACTTTAACTGCACGTAAAGAGAATTAGTCAACAGGGTCCAACTTGACCAAATGGGACACTGATCACCCTAATGGCGGCATCACACGAAACAACCATTTGCAACAAAACAACATAAATAATACTAAAAAAGAGCTAAAACCTCTATAAAGTTTTCATAACATCTAAATGCCCCAATGAATTCCCTTTGACCAAGGAAGCATAATTAAATTATTCAAGTGCAAAGCATTATGGGCTTGTATTTAAGCATTTATTAACACTTAAAATCTTAAGTCTATGGATTTTTAAGATAAATAAGATCAATGACATTTTAAGTAATAATTAAAGGATTAGTTCACCCAAAAATGTAAATTCAGTCATTGTTTACTCACCCCTGTGTTGTTATAACACTATATGACTTTCTATCTTTTTCTGAACACAAAGGGAGAAATTGTGAATAAATGTTGTGCTCAGTGATGTCATACAATGGCAGTTTATGGTGACCACCTCTTCAAGCTTCAAAAGAACACAAAAGTATAATTCAGAAGTCTAATAAATTATTCCATGAGACTCATGATTGTTATGAAAGTATACGATAAGATTTGGTGAGAAACAAACTGAAATCTAATGTGTTATTTAGTGAAAATGTTCACTGACCGTTGATCTCCTGAATGAATATTTGGTAGTTTGATCAGGACTGATGCTGGTTAAAAAATATAAATCAGTAAAAATATAATATTAATATATAATATTTTTATGGCAGTTTTTTGACACAGACCTTTTTGTCCTCTAAGGTCCTGTGTGTGAGTTTTTTTTTGTTTTTTTTTGTTTTTTGTTTTTTGCTTGTTTTAAAAAATCTGACACTGCACAAAAAAGAATAATGCATCAAAATCAATGTTGTTGTTAATCATTGACATATCCCAGACTGTGATAATCCAAAAAAAAAAAAAAAAAAAAGAATTCCCCTCAGCATGTAGTATATGAGAAAAAAAAAAAAAAAAAAAAAAAATATATATATATATATATATATATATATATATATATATATATATATATATATATATATATTATTTTTATTTTTTTATTTTATAAAAACAACAGTGGCATTATGTAAACAAACTGGCATTTAAAGGGTTAAAATCCTGAAAATGAATGAATATTTGGTAGTTATGATCAGGACTGATGTTGGTTAAAAAAATAACTCATTGAAAGTGGAAAATAATATGAATATGTAATATTATTATATTAATATGTAATATTATTATGGCAGTGTTTTGACGCGGACCCTCTGAGTAACTTTTTTTAAATTGACTCACAAGGGTTAAAGCTTAATCTTAAATGCCGCTGATTCGGAAAGCGCCACTGATGCTCCACAATAGTGTAGGAATGTATGAGTGCGCGTGCGCGGGTCAGAGGAGTGCGCATGCGCAGGGCTCCATATTGCGCAGCTGAGCGTGAGAATTATCGTTTGTTTATTACTGTCTCTCACCGTGACTTTATTCGCATTTTTGTTAATAACATCTTTTACTCTTCTCACTGTTTGTCATTGTTATTGCTCAAATGCTCAACTCTTCGCGTCTTCTGTCTTTTTAAATTGTTTCAAATATCCGTTAGTCTGTGTCCAACGCGTTAGCCGCTAAAAAGTGTCACGCCAGAAAACTAGAATTTGGACAAATACAGAGAAATTGATCAACAGGAGACAAACCAGGTATTGCATTGTATACTTACTTAAACGCTTAAAATGTTTCTATCTGTTTTTATTGATAGTTAAAGTCTGACCGGAGCGCTCATGATCCGCTAATATGTAGCAGATTGTGCTAACACACACATCATGTTGTTTACATTCACTCAAACTAAAATTATTAAAAGTCTGTTAGATTTATTTGCTTGGTTTTGACATTTTCATTAAAATCATCATTCATGTCCTAGGTGAACATAAGCAGCCCGATTTCACGTATTTTATCCTATTTATAACTATATATAAAATTTTATCCAAAATATAAGAGAAATTCCCTGCCCTGGTATATGAAATCAATACCCTTATAAATAATATATATATATATATATATATATATATATATATATATATATATATATATAAATTAATGAGGGTACTAATTTATATATATATATATATATATATATATATATATATATAAATTAATGAGGGTACAAATTTATATATATATATATATATATATATTAGTTAATCAGGGTACTAATTTAAATATATATATATATATATATAATTAATCAGGGCACTAATTTAAATATATATATATAATTTATCAGGTTACTAATTTATATATATAATTAGGATACTAATTTATATATAATTAATCAGGCTAATAATTTATTTATATTAATCAGAGTACAAATTTACTTATAATTTAATATATATATATATATATATATATATATATATATATATATATATATATATATATATAATTAATCAGGTTATTAATTTATATATATAATTAGGATACTAATTTATATATAATTAATCAGGCTAATAATTTATTTATTTATATTAATCAGAGTACAAATTTACTTATAATTTAATATATATATATATATATATATATATATATATATATATATATTATAGTTAGTACACTGCTTAATGAAAAGATCCTCTTATACATGCAATCAACACCCAAACATGTTATACAAAGTCCCTTATGCATGTGAAATAAACTCCCTTTATCTATATAAATCTAAATTGATACCGTGTTATAAGAAACAATTACTTTATGTATAAAATCAGTACGCTGATATATGAACAGATGCTCTTATTTATGCAATCAATACACAAATATATAACAAAAGTCCCTTTTAATGTCCTATATGTTAAATAAGCTCCATTATCAATAGAAATCAATACCCTGGTATATGAAAAATCGCTTATATATGTAATCAACACCCTGCTATGTGACATAAACATTTGAAAACAATACCCTGATAACAGTTTGGCTTTGTATGGCAGTTAGCATTCAGGCTGTTTTAACAGGTCATGTCAATTCTTTCCACAGGGGACAGTGTGAATGGACCCTGTACAGACAACAGTGTGTTAATGCTGAACTCTTGCTGATAGGTTGCTTAAACACGTTTGAAAAGACACACGGTTGCCTCTCAGAGCGCACGATGTCCATTACAAACACACCGACCAGTAACGATGCCTGTTTGAGCATCGTCCACAGTCTGATGTGTCACAGACAGGGCGGCGAGAGCGAGACGTTCGCTAAACGGGCCATCGAGAGTCTGGTTAAGAAACTGAAGGAGAAGAAAGACGAGTTGGATTCTCTCATCACGGCCATCACCACTAACGGCGCTCATCCCAGCAAATGTGTCACCATACAGCGCACACTAGACGGACGACTGCAGGTATATGGCTAGATCGTGTATACTACCATTTAAAAGTTTGGACACACTTGAGTGAATTTGTTTTTAATTATCTTTAACCCTCCTATGGTCCTTCTGGTCATTTTTGACCGGAAAGAGCAAATGTGTAACTTTTGTTTTTGATGATGGTAATGATACCATTTCTTCTTCCCTGAAGTAATAACATTACATAAAATTGTGCACATCTTTAGGGATTTTATGCTATTTTGATTTTATTTACATGTCAGTTTCTCAATTTTACCATTAGTTTGCAAATTTTTGAAACTTTTGTACAGTAAAAAGCTGTACTTCTATAAGTTGAAGCGTACAGTCGGCAAGGAAGCCCCACCCACTCATGGGGGAAAGCAAAGACCCGTTACCATTGTTACTCATTAATTCCTATGAGAAAAACGGGGAGAAATATCCTATCGATTTGACTGTTTTAACAATGAAAAACATGACATGCACCAGTCCCTCCTGCAGCAAAGCACCCCCACAACATGATGCTGCCACCCCCATGCTTCACAGTTGGGATGGTGTTCTTTGGCTTGCAAGCCTCACCCTTTTTCCTCCAAACATAACGATGGTCATTATGGCCAAACAGTTACATTACTGTTTCATCAGACAAGAGGGCATTTTTCCAAAAAGTAAGATCTTTGTCCCCATGTGCACTTGCAAACTGTAGTCTGGCTTTTTTATGGCGGTTTTGGAGCAGTGGCTTCTTCCTTGCTGAGCAGTGTTTCAGGTTATGTCGATATAGGACTCGTTTTACTGTGGATATAGATACTTGTCTACCTGTTTCCTCCAGCATCTTCACAAGGTCCTTTGCTGTTGTTCTGGGATTGATTTGCACTTTTCACACCAAACTACGTTCATCTCTAGGAGACAGAATGTGTCTCCTTCCTGCGCGGTATGATGGCTGCGTGGTCCCATGGTGTTTATACTTGCGTACTATTGAACGAGATGAACGTGGTACCTTCAGGTGTTTGGAAATTGCTCCCAAGGATGAACCAGATCCTGCCATCATTTTCTGGAATTTTCCAAGCTGCTTAAAGGCACAGTTAACTTAGTGTATGTAAACTTCTGACCCACTGGAATTGTGATATAGTCAATTAAAAGTGAAACAGTCTGTCTTTAAACAATAGTTGGAAACATTACTCGCATCATGCACAAAGTAGATATCCTAAACGACTTGCCAAAACTATAGTTTGCTAATATTAAACCCGTGGAGTGGTTAAAAAGTAACTGTACACACATATACATGTGAAACAGTATGTTTTATTTTATATTACGTTTACAACTATTTTAATCACATTTAAGCCTCTAAAAAATATAGGATGGCAAATTAATTATAAAAAGTTCAGTTGTAATGTTATGAACTTGCATGTGTAATAATACGAGCTGTCACTGATGGAAATTCAACATTTCAACACAAATTAACAAGTTGAAACCTAAAAAAAATAAGCAGAATTATACATATACCAATTAAACATTTGTATCATGGAAAAGTGCAGTGTGTCCGCTGTCTGAATGTAGCTGGCATAGCTGTCTTGAAAAAAAGGTTTCAAATGTTTACACCAAATGACCTGAACCAAATGTGCCTTTTCATAAAAATATCAAAATATTACAATTTCATGATGACAAAATAATGATTTGTTTTTAAAACTTTACACAAAGTTACATTATTGACCCAAAAGTGATTCTGGTCAAAAATGACCGAAGACCCTAGGAGGGTTAAAACATTAGATCCAAAGGCTTATGCTTCAGTGCTTGAAGTAATTTTAGGGGACTTATAGAGCTATGACCACAACCCCAACCCACAATATCTTGATTTGTGCTATGCTCTTGTGAATATATGCCTCTTGTTTTGTTTTTTTGACACTTGTCCTCTCTGTGTTTAGGTGGCTGGGCGTAAAGGGTTTCCTCATGTCATTTACGCACGGTTATGGCGATGGCCAGACCTTCATAAGAACGAGTTGAAGCATGTCAAGTACTGCCAGTTTGCCTTTGACCTGAAATGTGACAGCGTGTGCGTGAACCCCTACCATTACGAGCGGGTGGTGTCTCCAGGAATAGGTCAGTTTCAGATTCATCTATTGCTTTTGTTGTGTGAGCACCATTCATCATCACCTTTATTTGTAATTCACCTTGTCTGTGTTTTCTCCTAGACTTATCTGGACTTACACTATCATGCTCAGGTGAGTAACACTCTCTCTTGAAAAAGACTTTCTTTATTGTTTTATTAATAGTTTTTCTCTTATGTTGAAGAGAAGATGTCTTGTTCCAAAGTCTGAAACGTCTTCCCTATTCACCTGATGTTACATAGGCAGTGCAAGCCATTGGATAATTTCAACCTATAGCCCAATACGGGTGAATCTAATAAAGCCTGTCAAGAAAATGTCCTGCTCGTAATTAACCCCAGATAAAATAAATATATTTATAGGCTTTCAAATAGCATGTAAATAGACAAGTCATATATCAAATGAAAGCTCTCATTCTTTATTATTTTGTTGCCCTTATACCACAGTTCGAAGGAAGTTTTCAAAAGAATCACAAAGTGAAATATGATTTCTGTAAGACATTAAATACAAACGTCTCTTTTATGCTCTGATAACTGCTGCTGTAAGCCACAAATTTTTTTTTTTACTGTGAGTATGCTTGTGTGAATAATCCAATGTTATATGTTAGATGTCCAGAACAAAATATGCAGTCCAGCAGGAAAAGCATGCTAAACAAATCATCAGAAATATGTTATTGACTATTGATAAAATGTTATACATCATCGGCTTCTGAATGACACCTGGATTGAGCTTCTAGTCCACTCAGAGGCCGAGATATTCAATGAAATAATGAGGGTGGTGCTTGAACTGAAAATTAGACTGAATGTCTATGGACGAGCACATCTGTGAGGACTAAAATGCGTTAGAGCGCCACCTACATTTCAGATCTGTATATTGTGATGGAATGTGATAGAGAAAAAAATAGATGTTTTGTAGGGAGATCAGGTGGTTACAGAACCAGAATTGCATACAAAGTTAGGACAACAGCAAAAAACATTCATCATAAGATTGTAAACATATACAATATTATTTATGAATAATTTGAGTTTTATTTTTAATTGGGGGAGAAGGATAATTTTGTGCAGTTAGTCCACATTGTGTAAATGTGAGCTTTTAAATTTGAGTGTGAATAATTGCAGGCAGCAGCCCAAAAATGCCCCAGAGTTGAAGACGTCAAACACTCCTAAATTCTTTATTTTACCTTTACTATTCCCATTGTTTTTCTTCATTTTCTATATGCAATATATAATTTCTTTCTCTTGGTTTTGGGGTAAAATACCTCTTGATGGAAATGCAGCCTTTCTAAAATCTTGCCAGTTAGTGTTGTCAGAAGCACCGGTACTTCGGTACCAAGTCAGTACTAAAATAAAAAAGATTTAACAATACCAGTGATTCTACAGGACCGGTAGTACCGAGCGCCGACTTAATTCGGTAACCGCACACTGTCTTACTGACACACGACTGCTTTCAAATACTCACACATGCTTATATGAGCATGTGCTCTGTTACTCCTTTTACCCTGAAATGCACAACTAATCAAATTAAAATCGTGATATGTTCTAGTGTGATTATTAAACCGTGAAATGCTGCAATCTTAGTCTGTATGAGCTGCATGAGCTTTAAATGAACGTGTGAAGCAGACCGCTCATACACTGGAGACTATGAGAATCATTCACGTTGTGTGAGAGATGACAGAGCAGAGCACTAATCCACTCTGAAGTGTTATTTTTATATCATATGTATAATTAAATCACAGCATGTGCGCTTTAACGATCACACTGGGCCATGTAGTGAACTATTTATCCAGATCAGTTAAACTTCTGTCAAAAATACACGTCAAAATAAAAGCACGATTGATTCATAATAAAAGCTAAATGCCTGAAAGTGAAGAAATTGCAACAGAAATATATTATAACTGTATAGTAAAATGTAATCCTCAATGTAGAAATAATAATAATAAATAATAATAATTATTATTATAATAATTAATGAATAATGATTGTAATAATGATGAAAAATTAAGCAGTATATCACAAGCAAAAGTGCTTTTGTACTGAATAAAAGTTTGTTAAAAAATGCAATGGTATGTTGGTGAGTAATTGTTCTATTTTTTACTTTTTAAAAGTGTTTAAAAGTTTTAAGTAAAACTTTTTGATTAGACACCATTTTGATAATGAAATTAAACTTTTAAAACATGGAATTCTGGAAAAATTATTAAAGAAAAAGGGTTTGGGGAAAAAATAAAACTGTGTTAAAAACGCTTGAAGGAATTATGCATCTTTTTCTTTTTTTTTTTTTTTTGGATTTTCTCTCCTTTTCTCCCAAATTTGGAATGCCCAATTCCCAATGTGCTCTAAGTCCTCGTGGTGGCGTAGTGACTCGTCTCAGTCCGGGTGGTGGAGGACGAATCTCAGTTGCTTCCGCGTCTGAGACCGTCAATCCACGCATCTTATCATGTGTCTTGTTGAGCACGTTACCGCGGAGACATAGTGCACGTGGAGGCTTCAAGCTATTCTCCGCGGCATCCACACACAACTCCCCACACACCCCACGGAGAGCGAGAACCACATTATAGCGACCACGAGGAGGTTACCCCATGTGACTCTACCCTCCCTAGCAACCGGGCCAATTTGGTTGCTTAGGAGACCTGACTGGAGTAACTCAGCACACCCTGGATTCGAACTCGCGACTCCAGGGGTGGTAGTCAGCGTCAATACTCGTTGAGCTACCCAGGCCCCCGAAACATGCATCTTTTAATTTATTATTTACATTGAAATTTAACTATAGCACATTATCATATTAGCAAATTTTTTCTGTGGTATCGAAACTGGTATAGAGAACCGTGAAATTTCACTGGTATCAGTACCGACTACTGAAATTTTGGTACTGTGACAACTAGTGATGTGCCCAAAGCTGAGTACCTTATTCGGAAAGGCACGAATAATGACTTCAAAACGAATAACGGATTCATCCGAATAATATCAAAAATATTTGTATGACTGATTATCCAAGAGGCACAAGGATAAAGCGACATTTGAAATAAACATACAAAATTACAACGAATTTATGAATCTGTTTAGCCAACATTTCTAAAGTGTAAACCTTATGAATGAAAATGTGCACGTTGTGATTTCAGATCGGATGTGCACGATCTCGACTCCGTTTGCGGTCTCTGTTAATCGTGCACGTCTTGAGCTTATCAAGTGTAACATTAAGGTACGATATCATATACACTTTCCACTTATTGAAATGTTTTTGTTAATGTATCACACGATTCACACGTGATTCTCATGTATTTATTTATAGTCTAAACCTGAGCGCGATGTTAAATCCTGACCTGAAGTGATTTCACATCGGAGCTCGTCTATCCATCTATTAAAGTTGACCACATTTATATTCGCATCAGCGATTAAGGAGATTATCTGGTTAAGACTTTATTCCGAAAATAAAGATAAAATGCTCCATAGAGTATTCATCTATTAGGAATATTCCTCCTTATGTAAAACGAAGAAACTGAAACATGCTCTGTCTTTTTTTCTTCTTCTTCTTTAAACTGTGCTACCTCTGTAAAGGTGCTATATAAATTTAACTTTATTATTATTATTTAACTAAATAATGGTCTTATCGTAAAAATGCCTGACAGATTTAGGGACTTTTACCAGTTTGTAGGCTGTATTGATTTTATTTTCATTTCTTTTAATGTTTGAATTTGTATTTATTATTCACTGCAAAATGTGTGCTTCACATTCCACATTTTGCTCGTCACCTCCTGCCTTCAGAATAATGTTGTTATACATGCACAGACAAACGAAAATTATGTTGCATGCAGATATTAATATCTGAAATACCTGGAGAAACCACAACATATTCCACAGTTAATGTAGCCTACAAATTCAGCTTCATCTGGTAAGAAAAAAAAGAATAAAATATATTTTTAAATAAAAGTTATATAATAATTATTATTATTAGGCTATTATTATGAAAAGACATACAAGACATATTTTATTAATAGAAACTATAAACAACATAAAAAATGGGCGTTTCCTTTAGTTTTGATGCACTTCTGGTTTAAGCCCCGCCCACAACCGGTTCTATCCGAAGACAGAGACAGATAATTTTGTCATATGAACAGATACAGAAAAACAAATACAGATAATAGCTTCACTGCACACCCCTAGTGACATCACTGTTGCCAGTAGTTAATGCAGTATTGTACTGTTGCTCAATGTTTGTGGCATTACTAGCAAAAAACTATAGATTTGAAAAAAGTTAGCATTGAGATGTTGATGCTCTGGAGGGTAAACTTGACCTTCTCAAAAGTGTGTGCAGGCAGTGTTTCAGCCCTCCACAATACTCTGCAAACTCACATTCACCTCTCACTCCATTCTGGTATGACACGTCCACTTTTCACCATCCAGTCAATTCTGGTTAGATAATATCAAGTCCCGTCCTACATTTTTATCCTGTTTCACTCAGAGTTGTGATATCAAGTTATGGAAGTAAAATGGGTTGGAAATGCTGCTTCATGCTGACTTTAAATGTTTATATGATGTGTTCCTGTGGCTGTTTTTAGGTCCGCCATCCCTGATGGTAAAGGACGAGTATGATTATGATGGTCAGCAGTCTCTGCCGAGCACTGAGGGTCACATTCAGACGATTCAACACCCTCCGTCCAGACCGGTGACCCAAGAGCCCTTCAACACACCAGCGATGCTGCCACCAGCAGAGGGCAACACATCAGCCTCCACGTCTGCCTTCTCCAGTATCGCTGTGGGATCCACAAGTATGACACACTGTCTCTCCTTTATATCCTTTAACATCATAGGCCATGCTGAAAAGCTTTCCCATTTGTGCAGGTGTCATGTTCTCCATTGGTGTTTTAAAGGGCTGAGCGATATGACTATATTTACAGTGTGACGGTAGAAATTGTGCTATACTGTTTAGACTGCAGGACATATATTTGTTCATTATTTACATGTGAGAATGATAGATAAACTTGGAGTAATATGAAAATACAGAGTTACTAATATTAAAATACATACAATACAATGTACTTATTGTGTAACTACATGTTTTTTTTTTTTTAAATTCTCACAAGATTAATTTACCGCTACTGAGGCTGAGGTACAAAGTATAGATTTAGAAGTAGGGGTAGGGTTAAAATTAGGGTAAGGGCTCTGGATTAGGGTTAGGTTTTGGATTAGAGGTAAGGTTACTACAGATGTAATTAAATGCAGCTACTTTAAATAAGTACAATGCAACAACACGTATGTACATAATAAGTACATTGTATCAAATGCTTAAGTACATAGTAGTTAAAGGCAACTAATATAAAGTGGGTCCTATTTTCTTTGTAATAAACTAGCTTTACTGAAAAACGATGACATACTACATTTAGCAACAACTCGAAAATGGCCCAACTGGCCAAGTGACAGTCCTTGGGCCATCACTATTGAGCCCCGTATTGGTTTGCACCAATCACGTTCCAAATAAATAGAGAAAATAATCAATTGAGACCAAGTACAATTCATATGTCAAGTATTTAATTTATTAGATTATCCAAAAAATATATATATTACCACCAGTTATTTCATATATAAATTATTTTTGTTGAATTTCCAGCAAAAGTACAACAGTGGCAAGAAAAAGTATGTGAACCCTTTGGAATTAGCTGGTTTTTATTAAATGGTGATAAAATGTGATCTCATCTTCATCAAAGTCACAATTATAGACAAACACAATGTGATTAATCTAACAACACAAACAATTATAATCTTTCATGTCTTTATTATACACATCCCAGTGCTGTGGAAAAAGTAAGTGAACCCTTGGATTTAATAACTGGTCGATCCTCCTTTGGCAGCAATAACCTCAACCAAGGGTTTCCGGTAGCTGCGGATTAGACCTGCACAACGTTCAGAAGGAATTTTGGACCATTCTTCCTTACAGAACTGCTTCAGATCAGTCATATTCTGAGGATGTCTGGTGTGAACGGCTCTCTTGAGGTCATTCCACATCATCTCTATTGGGTTAAGGTCTGGGCTCTGACTGGGACACTCCAAGTACTTCTGTAGTGGATTTACTTCAATGTTTAGGGTCATTGTCATGCTGCATCACCCAACTTCTACTGTGCATTCTGTGGTGTGCTCTTTGAGTCATCTTGGCTGGACGGCCACTTCTAGAGAGAGTACCTATAGTACTAAATCATCTCCATTTATAGACAGTTTGTCTAACTGTGGACAGATGAATATCTAAGTTCTTCCAGATAACTTTGTAACCCTTTCCAGCTGTACGCAAAGCAACAATTCTTGATCGTAGGTCTTACGAGATCTTTTTTGCAAGGCATGGTCCACATCAGCGGATGCTTCTTGTGAATAGCTCTAAATGTTTGAGTTCTTTTTATAAGTCAAAGTAGCTCTAACACACACCTACAATCTCGTTTCATTAACTGGATGCCAGGTTTGCCAACTCTTGACTCTAATTAGCTTTTGTTGGCGTCATTAGCCTAGGGGTTCACTTTTCCACTGAACTGTGAATGTTTAATGGGATGTGTTTCATAAAGACATGAAAGATTATAATTGTTTGTGTTGTTAGCTTAAGCACTTTGTGTTTGTCTGATGAGATCACATTTTATGACCAATTAATGCATAAAGCCAGTTAATTCCAAAGGGTTCACATACTTTTTCTTGGCACTGTATACCGTCATGCACGCTGTTACCATGATAAGATTTGGTTATACCGGCCAGCCTTAGTATTGAAAGGTTTGTGTGTGTGTGTTCATGTGTGCATGCTCGTTTCCACCCCGTCCTCCCTCTCTCCTCAGCTCAGTCCAGTAGTGTTCTCTCAGGAACTCATAGCACTGAGGGCCTTCTTCAGATATCTTCAGGCACAGCTCAGGGCTCACAGCAGAATGGTTTCCCCCCAGGCCAGACCTCCACATACCATCACAGTAAGCCTCCATCAGCAGCTCCTGTAGAGTCTGAAGGCTTTTCAGCATCTCCTACATCATCACTCCACACCATCTCCTCATTCACTATTGCCTTTCAGATCACAAACAACAAGCCAGCAAGGAAATAACCTTATATGTGCAATGTAAGATGAGTTTTCTCTCTTCTTCTGTCTGTCAGATGCCACCTCCACCTGGACGAGGAACAGTAACTTCACCCCTAGTGTGCCTTATCATCAGAACGGGCATCTTCAGCATCATCCACCCATGGCCCATCCAGCACACTACTGTAAGTGGGAAACAGATAACTGAGGATGTGCTGATTTAGTAATTTTGGCCGATTTCAGTGTTGTCATGTTACTTCCAGTATTTTGACAGATACCCGATATCATTGATATTTCATGCATCCCTGCAGAAAATTATTTGCAGAGCATTTGTGTGGACATTCTCATAATCTTCATGAATATCCTCCTCAGGGCCTGTTCACAATGAAATAGCATTTCAGCCACCGATATCCAACCACCCTGGTAAGACTTTCATCCTGTTGCAGAACATCACCTCATGTGACACGTTTGAACTCTTTCTGTTTTTACTCTCATGATCTTCTCTTCTTTGGTAGTTCCTGAGTACTGGTGCTCCATCGCTTATTTTGAGATGGACGTTCAGGTGGGCGAGACCTTTAAGGTTCCCTCCTCCTGTCCAATCGTCACTGTGGACGGGTATGTGGACCCCTCTGGAGGAGATCGGTTCTGCCTCGGTCAGCTGAGTAATGTCCACAGAACGGAGGCCATTGAGAGGGCACGGTGAGCTGTCACAGTCTATAATGATTATTGAAGCTAATTAATTGTTTGAGTTAATTTGATTTGATGCATGTCTGTTTTCAGGCTCCACATCGGGAAAGGCGTCCAGCTGGAGTGTAAGGGTGAGGGAGACGTGTGGGTTCGTTGTCTTAGCGATCATGCTGTCTTTGTCCAGAGCTACTATTTGGACCGGGAGGCCGGTCGTGCTCCTGGCGATGCTGTACACAAGATTTACCCCAGTGCATACATCAAGGTAAGAACAAGATTGATAAGGTGTTTTCAATTATCAGTGTAGATCTCTATAGGGCAGGTTCAAAAGTGTGAGACTACACTGAAAATCTGGAATTTAAAATCTAATTTAACCACTTAAACTCTAGTGGACACGCCGGCGGGTCCAAAGGGTGTGCTATATCGGGAAAAAAGTTTACGCTTCGAACGTTAAAGTCTTTGTATCATTTGAAAGCTTAGAATCTGAACTTTTCAGAGTTCTTTTCTCTTCTGCATTTATGTTACTTAAAATAACAAAATAAGGCCTCAAAACATTCGCGTTGAACATAAGCGCCCCCTAGAGGTAAGGGGGGGGTAGAAATAATTATATGAAAATAAAAGGCACATAGCACATAAATGGACAAATCATATATCAAATGAAAGCTCTCATTCTCAGGATTGTGACTGTACAGTTTATTTTGTTGCACTAATATCACAGTTTAAAAGATCTTCAAAAGAATCACAAAGTGAAATATGATTTCTGTAAGTCATCAAATATAAACGTCTCTTTTATGCTCTGATAACTGCTGCTGTTAGCCCCAAATAGCTAAATAGCTTTATATCTGCTTTTACCTTAGGAAGTTCTCTAAAAAATGAGCCATTGTTTACTTGACTGTGAGCTTGATTGTGTGAATAATCTTATGTTATATCTTAGATGTCCAGAATAAAATATGCCATCCAGAAGGAAAAGCATGCTAAACAAACCATCAGAAAAATATGTTTCCGACTATTGATGATGAAATGTTTTAAATCATCGGCTTCTGAATGACACCTAGATTGATCTTCTAGTCCACTCAGAGGCCGAGATATTCAATGAAATAATGAGGGTGGTGCTTGAACTGAAAAATAGACTGAATGTCTATGGACGAGCACATCAGTGAGGGCTAAGATGCGTTAGAGCGCCACCTACATTTCAGATCTGTATATTGTGATGGAATGTGATAGAGAATTGTTTTTTCCTAGTGCTTTCTACCATCTAGTGGAATAAAATGAGACTTTTCAAAGTGAGGTTGAGTGAACAGAATTAGAATTACATGCTTACAAATTTAGGACAAACATTTATTTTTATTTATTTATTTTAAAAACTTTGCTTTTCATAACATTATAAACACATACAATATTATTTATGAATAATTTGAGTCTTTATTTTATTTGGGGGAGTTTTATGAATAATTAGAGCAATTTTTTGCAATTAGTGCACAGTATGTGTGAATGGGGAGCTTTTAAATTTGAGTGTGAAAACTTGCTGGTTGCAGCCCAAAAATGCTCCAGAGTTTAAGGGGATAAACCTAGAAGTTGTTAAAACATTTTTTAAGAGAAGATATGATGTAAAATTAAGAAATTAGAGTCTGCATTTTTCAGTTCAACTTTTCAGTCAAGTTATGCTGATAATCATTATGAAAGAAATGTATGAAGAAAAATGCAAAATAAAATAATTTTCACACATGGACTTTCATATTCGTATATTTTTTAGGGCTGCACAATTAATCAAAATAAACAAGATTTCAATCACAGTTTCTGCAATTAATTGTGAAAAGTGTCAATTACAGAATTTCCTTTTAGGTATACTCCATTTGTGTATACATTTTCTATTTACAATATGTGTTGTTTTTTTTTTGCAATATTGAGCATTGTAACTAATTAGAAAAATGTCTGTTGTGTGCATGAATGCAACGATAATTCAGAGTGTTTCGTTTAGTCTAGGCCCAGACAGAATGGGCAGATTTTGGCATTTTCTGTGCTTATTTTGTTGGAAAATCTACAAAATGTTATATTGTTTTTAATGTGTAGACTAAATAAAGAATATGGCATGCAGTTGCACTAAAGAATAGGTTTTTGAATGCAGATTGTATTTAACAGAATTAATAATCTCGATTACAATATCAAGGGAAATAATTGACAGTTATTATCTTTGTCATAATTGTGCAGCCCTGATATTTACTTCAAAAGATAATTTAAAACAGAAATGTGCATTGACTTATTGACGAGGCTGTCTGTAAATGTTTGGCCTGAAATAGACTTTTGTTAATCGGCAAAACAATTACGGTAACATAGTTATTCGCTAACCTCGTACAGTATTCATCTAATCAGTCTGTATGATTCTGAGTGTCACCTGATTTGCTCGTCTTCTGCAGGTGTTTGATTTGCGTCAGTGTCACAGACAGATGCAACAGCAGGCGGCTACAGCACAGGCAGCGGCTGCAGCGCAGGCAGCAGCAGTCGCAGGAAACATCCCCGGCCCGGGATCTGTGGGAGGAATCGCACCTGCAATCAGTGAGTATTCCTCCAGTCTCAACTCTCACTCAGAACTGCAGTAAAGATGACATATGAGACTCCGCCTTCATGCAGTTTACTTAGGTTATAAAATAGTTCCGGTCCTGGATGCTGATTGGGCATCGTTCCAGTTTTGCTAGTAACAGCGATGATATGAAACATCTGTTCACCAGCTACTGTGTATTTCACTGCACAGCACACATACATAACTATTCTGCCCTGCAGTTCTGAGATTAACAGTAGTGATTGAAGCTGTGTCTCTTAGACCAGGGGTATTCAAACTGGGGTCTGCTAGGGGGTGACATTCTCCTTGCCACGGTTGCTTTTATCTTTCAATGCAGTTTTCCAGTCATTTACACGAGTTTTTAAGTGAAGAGTTCTGTTGTGCAGGTGATGGGTTTTCGGTAACACGTTTAGTCATGCTGTCATGCAACTTTTGCCCATGTGAAGTAGACTGTTTTGAATATTCATCTTCACCCTGCAGCTGAACAGCTCTGATAATAATAGCTTAATAGTCATAGTGATCTTGCTTCTTTTCATATCAAACGCTATTATCATGTCAAATTAATGATTACGTTTTGAAACAAACCTAATTAAATCTATACTTACATTTTGGATATTGAGCAGCTCGTGATTTCCAGATACGTGTATAACTGGGGTTTAACAAAGTGTATTACGTTTCATTCGACGCTTCATCTCTAAAGGAGAATTAATGAGAGATAATGTGTTTGTTTTTTAACAGTAGGATTAAAACTAGCGCTCTGTCCCTTTACGAGAGCACATGCACGATAAACAGTCTAAACTGCTCGTAGAGAGATGATGATGAGACATATGCACAGAGAGACATGGATTTTCAGTCCTATAGAAAGAAACTGTTGATTTCTTGTGTTGCAATGTGTGGATTACTGCTTTTCACCAACATATAAAAACGAAAAATGTGGGGATTTCACACACTGTGAACACGGAATGTGCGGGATACTTACAATGTTGCACAAGACGTGCAATCCCGCTACGAAATTCATTAAGTGGGTTTTTCCCTTTTATTTTCTTCACATTGGTAATAGCTGCTGCTAAGACACTTGGAAAAGAGCGAGGTCAGTGCTAGGAGGGTGCACTCGGTGTCTGCATGTGACTGTGCCTTGGCGCGTCCAGTATATTATGTGCTTGCTCATCTTTGCGAGCTAAATAGAATTGCGCTCATTCGTCGGTTAGTTCGCTCAGTGTAATTTTTGTGCTCTCTCACTTGTTGTTTTCTTGCACTAATGTTATAAATGCAGCACTGGCCTGATCGGGCAAGTGACAGTTCTAGCAACTGGCCCGAATCTCTCTCTCACACTGGCCCCGGGCCATCGGGCAGTCCTTACTGTTGAGCCCTGGTGATTATTAAATGGCAAAAGCTGCGATTAAATAAAATAAATAAATAATCTGCAGGTGCTGCATGCTTCAAAATGAATGTGTGAATCCTTCAGCTCATACACTGAAATCACCGCATCATGATCATCACACGCTCTGTGTTTTGTAGAGAACAGAGCGCTGTAAAGTGTACAGACTATATATGTATTTCATTAAATCAGTCATGTAGTGAACTGCTTATCTGGAGGTTAGAAACTACCGTCAAAAAGTAAACGCACAGAAACGCCAAAATAAAATGGGACAAAAATATATATATAATACTATTGTTTATATGTACTACTATAAAAAAAGAATCCAATGTAATGTAAAAAAATTTAATTAATTCTATTTTCATTTGATATGAATTAATTTGAATAGACACCATTTTGATAATAAAATGTAATTAAACTGTTGAATACGGAATATTACACCGGTTGGGCTCATAAAATGTCCTGGAAAATAGTTTCTTAAAAAGCGTGGGAACCCTGATTGGGCAAAAATACTGAAATAGTGGGAATAATAAAGATAAACTGTCAACACAATGTATTTCCCACATAATATTTGAATTATTTCTTTTGACTTTAGTACAACAATAAGATAAAAGCCAATTATTTAATTTTGCAGACATGTTTTCTTTACAATATTGCACTTATTATTTTTCTCACACTGTATAAAAGGGTGTTTATATATAAATAGATATAGCTGCATTCATATTTCTGGAATGGGATCATCATATTTGGGGGTTCTTGGCATCAAAAAGTTTTGAAACTCTTGTCCTAGACTATAATCTGTCCCGTGACAGACGGGTTTGACTCAGATATACTCAGATAAAATGAAGACTATTTTATAGTCCACTTTTGTGGTTTCTGTGATGTAGTTACTGCATTTAGACTTTGAAGGACAGTATTTGCGTTTCTTCGTCTCGGGCACTTTTATCACTAACTACGTTTCCATCCAAGGATTTCTTTGCGAAAAAGTTTTAGCGCATCAAAATACAGCTGATGGAAACACAAATTATCGCTAAAATTTCACAAGTGTCGACATAGTATTATTCCGTTTAACTCTAGCGCATAAACTCTATGTCGATACTTCAAATGTCACGAAAAACTGGTTTGGAAACATTGGCATTAACGCAAAAATGTGGTGTCACATGACAGAGTTTACCTCAATCGTTAGCCTGTGTTAATCATGACGACAAGGTATACAGCCTTCAAAGCCAATTTATTGTACGTGATTGATTGATCTTAACGGCATATAGATCTGATCTGCAAACATGACACTTCCAGGAGTGCCAACACAAATATCTCGTATCATGCACCGGTCATCGACAAGTGCAAGGAGAACAAAAGAATGGCCACTGTTTGCGATTAATTTAATTGCGGTAGACATCCGTTTATTTATTAAAGTTGCTTTTCCACACCATTCAAAATAATAGACGGCAGTCACGAAATTAGCCCACAATACAAAAAACATATCATTTCTGTGCATAAAGATGTTTTAAATTAAAAATAAATACACAATACTAGGAGAAAAGCTTCGGTGTGCTTTTTTGGAACAGTAAGATTCTATTAAATTATTGTTTATACTTTTGAAAAAATGCCAGCAAAATTCCCTGTATTAAATTAAATAAATTACCAAACGAAAAAAGCATTAAATTAAATTAGGGACATCTAGGAGGTGAATTAGCGATAAACACACATTTCTGTATGGAAATGGCTTAAAGGCAGATTTCTTTTGCGATAAACCAAAACTTATGCAACAAAGTGTTTTTTTTAGGCATGACATCATCACGCACACCATTTTTGTCGATAAAAGGCCATTTGAATGGAAACGGGCAGAAGACGGAAAATGTCGCACATTTTTTTTTTTACGTATTTTCACTTTGTCGATAACAAAATAGCATGAAAGGTGGATGGAAACTAGGCCACTGTGGACTTCTAGAAAGTAAAGTCTTTATTAAAACATATTTTTCACACTTACTAGTTGATTTAATTTGTCTAGTAACAATGTCAACAGTGTGTGTTCATGCATCACAGGAGATTTATGTCATTTCAGCACATCTCAAATTCTGTGTTGAGTTTAATAGAATTTGTGCTGGAAATGACGCTCATGGAAATGACATTTCTAACCTTTTTCAAATAAAATGAGACTCTTTTGTCTTGCTGAGACCAATTTCATGGCAAACATTTTATATGTCCTAAATACACACAATTAAATAATATTTTCACACTTTTTGCATCATTTGGCAATCACAGCTTGAATGACGGTCAATAAAAAGTGATATTTCCCTTGATATTTCTTTGTTTTGTCTCATGTTTCATCTTAAGCATGCTCTTCACTAACACTTTTGTCCACTTGGTTAACAAGCACACTAACTTTTGAACAAAACTTTTATTAGGGGTAAAACATTTTGGCGTGGTGGGAAATGACGCCACAACCGTGGAACAGTCGTAATTTTTGAAAACAATTAGAGAAATAATTTTCACACATAAATAAGTCTGTTTTAATGTGACCTTTTGTACAACAAAAAGGGAAAAAAAAACATTTAAGACATGAAATTACCCGAAATTGAAGAAACACCCATTAACATTGGTTTACATATGAAGAAATAGACCTTCTAGTGGAAGGATGACACTTCAGGAACTTAAAGTTTGATTTAATGTGGGTATTTGTAATATTGTTATGTAGTAACTGTTTATTAAAGCAATAAGGCACTTGAGGTTTTACTATATTGTAGTTACGGACACTCCGTTGCGTATTACACCTTACAAGTTTACTCACAATGTAGGACAACCACTCAATTTTACACTGTCATTTAGGTTTGTCTGCGGCCGCTGGTATCGGCGTGGACGACCTCCGCCGCCTCTGCATCTTGCGTATGAGTTTCGTCAAGGGCTGGGGTCCAGATTACCCACGGCAGAGCATTAAAGAGACGCCCTGCTGGATTGAGATTCACCTGCACCGTGCACTGCAGCTACTGGACGAGGTTCTGCACACCATGCCCATTGCCGACCCGACACCATTAGACTGAGACTGATATTTTAAACCCCCTGACACAGACACTGGACCGAGTGACCATTCCAACGGCATCCAGACAACCCAATACCACTGAACTGTGTGAATAAATGCAGAGACGAGCACAAGCTGACCTTTTACTGTGTGAAAGGTGTCTGTGTAACCCAAGATATATTCAGCATATGGAGATGGATGGACAGTTCCTGCATTATTGCTGGTTCTCATTGAAAAAATATTTTGTATTTGTTCTTATAACATTTAACATCTTTTAAACCCCCAGTAAAACTGAGTGATGTGTTGCATTGGCTACTGCAAGCATAAAATCATTTTCTTAATATTTTGTCTTGTATTTCAGTAAAAATATCAAAATCCTTTATAAAAAAATAAAAATAAAAAGAAAACTTTTTTTTACTTAAAAACAAGACAAAAATACTGATTGAGTTTTTGCAGTGTATGGTATGCAAATTCAGACGTCTAAAGCATAAAAAGTGTTTTGCATGAAGAAGTTTGAGAAATTTGTTCAGTGCATGCTGCCATTCACTTCAGTCTACAAGAGATGGCTATCTGAAATTGTTTCCTTGCGTGCACTATTTTTTAATTTTTAACCAGAAAGATCGTGAAATGTCTAAAGGGTGTCGTCATCAATCTAATGCAGCGATGGATGAAATAGAATTACTGGTCAGACTTCATGTCCTGGACTAGTGTTTTTACTTCTAAAACTGTTTGTTTTTGGCCATCATCTTAATGCAATGCTAACCTGGTCTTTTTAACTAGAGTGTCACGGCTCTTCGGTTCATACAGTGCATTTGAAGCATTTAAAAGAAGGCGTTGTGCGCCGTAGTTTGAAAGTATGATGGCCTTGACTAATCTATACCTAACAAATCATGTAGCATTTCCTTGATTTTCTTTTTGTTGCAGTGTTTGGGCTGTGGGTTCAAAGGGTTTCAAGACAATTGTTTTAGCGTTGAATTGCATGTACATAATGAAACATTTGTTTTCTTTAGTCGGATGTAATGGGTTTTCACTAGCAGTAAATTGGCTAGTTAAACTAATCATTTGTAAGCTTCCCACATACTGGTAACCATCATAGCAAGACGTGTAACAGTTAGTCTAAATTCATACATGCATAAGCAAATGCTTTTTCTTTTAGCCAAGTACTATAATAACAAATGTGGGGAAAAAAAATTTATTTTCTTTGCAGCCTGTTAATAAAAATGTTCTGCACCTCTCAAAACTTGTTTAACCCTTTAAGCTCTGAAGGTGTTTTTAAATATTTCCTGTTTCAGTGACACCCAAAATTAAAGGCTGAAAACTCAACAAAAATAATGATATAGATTGATACATTCTGAGACTCTCAGCGTAAGAAAATGCTGAAAATGTACATTAAAAATGTACTTGTTTCTTTTTTTCTGATTTGACATTGTCTCTGGGTGTAAATAAGATGGCTCCAAAAAACTGCTTTTGTTTTGTTCCCAATCATGTCAACTGTATCTATTGATACAACAAAGCAATCAAAAGTTATAACATTACAAAAATAATTGATCATAGTGTCCAAAAACATCTCCAAACAAATAAAACATAATAATTGTACATAAGAACTAATTACACATGCAAACACAACAATGACTAAAGGTTTGTATAGCATGCAGACATGATTTTAGTAATGAGATTTCACAGAATGAGTTTCATTCTGTGTCATTTGAGTCATCATTGAGTCTGTGTCATGTATTTGGCGCCATCTCCTGGTGGCCATATGTAACATTGTGCTTCATGTGGATTATCTAATGATCTATACATCTGATTATCTTGTGTGTGGACTCATTTGAAAGATAATCACCTCCTCTAAGTAATGATATGTGAGATTTTATTTTGTTGATTTTTCGTGAAGTTAAAATGGAAAACGCGGCATATAAGCAACACCAACATAATTGTCAAAGACATATAATTATCTATTACTCACTATATTTTTGTCTATGAGTAAAACAAATAGGCTGGTTGTATTCTACTCTTTAAGAGCTTTCCAACAACATATGACACATGGATATTTGATGAGTTTGATGTTTTTACTGATTTCAGTAATACGTATAGTGCAATTTATTTTTTATAAATTATCAAAACATAACACTTCTGATTTGTCTGCAAATTTCAAAGCACTTGTTCAGTTTTGGTCATAATGTCTACATGCATTGGAAAGTAGAGCTTCTAAATTTTCAAACGACACCTATTTTGTGGTGGTCAAGATTGTAGTTATTCATATTTTGACAATATATTTTTTTCTCGCGGGCCCATCTGAGCTTGAAGGGTTAAGACATGAACGCACGTTTATGAATTGGACACAGTGCAAAGATGTTTATTGCACTTGTGCACATTACAAGGGCTTCATCTGAGCTGTGTCTCCTAAAGATACTTTACTGAAATATTTTTATACCATTAATTGCTCATTCTCTTTGAACTTTTTGAGTGCTCATATCCCCTTCTTTATAAAGTGACCTGAGAATATCAGTTATTCCTTTAGTAAATTACATTTATGCATTGTTATTAACCAGAACGGTGTGTTTTGATGTGAGCACTGAAAGCCTTATGAAATGAAAACTATGGACAAAAGATGTCAGTGTTATTCAGAGTTTGTTTTTCTTTTTAAAATGACAAACTCTTTAGATGATACCCGTTGACAATTTAGACAATCATGTCAGCCTTGCATGTCTTAAAGTAAGCATACATAAAGAGACTTTTTTTGTGTGACTTTTATAAAGAGTACTGTTTGAAAAGAAATATGAAAGGTAAGTTATGAACAGTGAGAGCATTTCTTTGAGTAGCTCTTTTAGCAATTAATCAAATACAGTAAGATGTTTGAAGGATTTTGAAGTCTTGTGTTTTTTATTTTAAATATGAATTGTGTTGCACTTTTAGTTTGCATATTGTAGTACTGCCACTGATACAAACACAGGATTTTAATTGCCAATTTTTCAGAATCTAATTTAAGACATTAAATTAGTATTTACCCATATTATTCATGAGGTGGGTGTGGCTCAGTCATTAGACAGGTGCTAGTTATTAATGACAATCAGAAGCATGGATCACAAATGAAGATTCAGAGATCTAAATGTGGCTGGACAACAAACAGTATCAGAGACTCCTACATTGAGGTACAACACTGAGAGTGAATAAGAACCTCACACATCATGACAATTAATAACTTTTTATCAACAGCTTCACACATCATGACACAATGATCTATTCAGATTTATACAGCTCGGCCGTGAAACAGTACTAGACCAGTCATAATTAATTTGACTCTTACTGAATGGTGTCGTTCTTGCCATCACCTGGTCATCTTACTCCAGACGTACTGCTGACCCATGGGTGTAAAACTCATTTTCAGTGTCATACGTCTATAAAACCTTCTTCCAGGACTCCACAGGTCTTTCCTAATTACTTCTTGAATATTCAAGTCAACATTTCCCTTGAAGTTTTGCTTTCTTCCACACCCCAAGAAAGTTGCTGTTGTACCATATTTAAAAAATGTATGAATGGTGCTGCCAACTTTGTCTAATAGAAATTGAAGTGCCTTGGAAATGTACTTTTAGTCATTGTCTTTTCTTGTGTAATGAAATAATCTCCTCGGTTGAATAATTTTGATGGCAACTGTATATATATATATATATATATATATATATATATTTATTAGTCGTGACTGTAAAGTGGCATTCCTGACAGTTGCCAATCAAAAATGAATTCTGACAGACTTTTTGACTATTTGACGTTTGGATTGAATTTCCTGAATTATATAATTAAGTGAACTAAAACTCTTCAGAGACCTTTTAACCTTATTGTTAATTTGGATTTTAGACAGACTTCTTTAATCAAGTTTTTGGTATCAAAACGTTGAATTTCGTTGAAGTATTCTGTGTCACTGTAATGACATTGAAACTAACAAATGAACAGTTTCACATACTTGTGTTTACTGTGTTCTTTAATCATGTATTAAAAATGGCAATCACAGGATATATAATAAAGTTTCGTTGACTGCATTTTTAAGTGTAACCATTTTTAAAGGTCCAATCATTACGTCTTTCTTAAAACAGTTTTACACATGAAGAAATAAATAGTACTTTATTTAACATTACGTACACTAACATGTGACACCAGTCGTATTAGTGGCTCAGAAAAAGCAAGTTAGGTATAGAGCTCAAAAGTCTGGTTCCGGAAGTACAAATCGTGTTCACTTTTCCCATAGACGAATTGATTTTCAAAGATAACATATAGTTAACTTTAAAGACCGACCTACCGTGAGCTGAGTTTGTTCATCGATGGAATATGCCTTAGTTGAAGCCATCAGTCCATGTTATTTCAATTTCATTGTTTTGAACAAAGTATTCAGACACTTGAAATTTAGCTCAGGTGCATCCCATTTCTCTGGATCATCTTTGAGATGTTTTCTACACTTTGATTAGAGTCCACCTGTGGCAAATTCAATTGATTGGACATGATTTAGAAAGACACACACCTGTCTATATAAGGTCTTACAGCTGAAAATGCATATCAGAGCAAAAACCAAGCCATGAGGTCAAAGGAACTGCAGAGCTCAGAGACAGGATTGTGTCATGGCACAGATCTGGGGAAGGGTACAAAAACATTTCGGCTGCATTGAAGGTTCCCAAGAGCACAGTGGCCTCCATAATTCTTAAATGGAAGAAGTTTGGAACAATCAGGACTCTTACTAGAGCTGGCCGCCCGGCCAAACTGAGCAATCGGGGGATGAGTGCCTTGGTAAGAGAGGTGACCAATAACCCGATGGTCACTCTGGTTGAGCTCCAGAGATCATGTGTGGAGATGGGAGAAACTTGCAGAAGGACAACCATCACTGCAACACTCCACCAATCTGGGCTTTATGGCAGAGTGGCCAGACGGAAGCCTCTCCTCAGTGCAAGACACATAAAAAAGCACCTAAAGGACTCTCAGACTGTGAGAAACAAGATTCTCTGGTCTGATGAAATGAAGATTGAACTGTTTGGCCTCAATTCCAAGCGTCATGTCTGGAGGAAACCAGGCACCACTCATCACCTGTGCAATACCATCCCAACGGTGAAGCATGGTGGTGGTAGCATCATGCTGAGGGGGTGTATTTCAGCAGCAGGGACTGGGGGACTGGTCAGGGTTGAAGGAAAGCTGAACGCAATAAAATACAGAGATATCCTTAATGAAAACCTGGTCCAGAGCGCTCAGGAACTCAGACTGGGCCAAAGGTTCACCTTCCGACGGGACAATGACCTTAAGCACACAGCCAAGACAATGCAAAAGTTGCTTCGGGACAATTCTGTTTTTTAGTTTGGTAATCTCATTTAACAAGGAGAGAGACGCTGGATGAATTAAAAGTAAGTTACTAATGACATTACAATGACATCAGGACATAATTCAAACTTGTAATAATTGTAAAGTTTTTAAGTTGCGAAATTATTTTTTCATGTTGTACAATTTTTGTTAATATATATAGATTTTTTTTCTTTGAATTGTTCTTTGAGCAGTTTCAATTGTTTTTTATAACTTTAAGTGTGCTTATCGTTGAAAATGACAGTATTCTGATTGAATATTAGCTTGCTATCTTGAATGCTGTAAACACAGTTAAAAAATAAAGTTTTAGTTTTTTGTCTATCCAGCAGAGTGTAATACATAAATGTGCACATCTTATGGTCCCATTGGGGGCTGAGCCCCCTTATGATTGAAATCCTAGAATCGCCCCTGGCCTATGGAAAAAAATGAATGGTAAAAAAATACTTCATGAAACCCAGATGGCTGAAAAAGTGGGTGGGCACTGTTGTGCTCTATTGCTGCAGCCTGGAGATCTCCAAACGAGGGCGGGAAAACTCCAGAAGGGGGCAGGGTTGCGCCCAATCTAAAAGGGGGTGGCACTTCCATCCACAGTTAGGGTAAAGGTTGGGTTAAGGGCTCTGTATATCTTTGCTGGCGGTTTTGACCTGCCACCCCTCGGCCTGCAGCTAAATTCTTATCAGAAAGGCAATTTTATTCTATGTTGAGATCATATGACCAGCTGAATACTACTCACTGTTTTTCTGTAACTCTCCTATTATTGGAAATTGTTAGAATAAATTAACCAAAACTTTTTATCGATGCTGCATTCACAACAACGTGTTGGTATAAAGTTCGAGAACACTCGTATCCGAACAGCGCCACATAAAAAATGACTGAGTGCACCTTTGATCATGTTCAGTCGTGTGACAGTGAACACACTCGGGTCTTCTTTCAACAAGAAAATGTTTATTAATTGAAAGACAAGCCACAAATTTAAGAAAACAACACTAATAAGCTAGCCTGAGCTCAAGTCTGAAATATTCAGAAAAAACAAACTACATGTGTCCTGGATAATTTCTATATTTTCCTCATGTTGACACACTAAATGTTAATATATAATCTTATAAATATAAAAGTTCCCCGGTTTTGTTATCCTTCATGTAAAATACACAATACAAATCACTCTACACTTATTAGTTAGCTTTTACCAATTTTCAGAGGATATAATTTACTAAGAGGTAAATTGGAACAACACACAAAAAGAGGGAAAAAAAATACATATGTACTGTATATGTAAAGGTACATCATCCAAAACGATAAAGAGATATGGGGGAAAAAAGAAAGAAATCATCACAATTTACACTTTCAAACATATCTCATTAAACTGCTTAAAGTAAGGGACTTTAAATAAATATCCTTCCATTTTATCTCAATATTTACATCTAGGACTTCAGTTCTGAGAGTTTTTCTCAAGAGTACCACGATGCTTGTGCTTGCATTTGAACGCGCTACAGCAGGCCACGACTCACTACGTAAACCGTCAAATGGCACTTAAAATATTCCAAAAGCAACCCCAAAAAATGAAAGACAACATAAAAACCAAGCATGTCACTCTACGTACAATAGAACGGAAATAAATCATGATGACAATGATAGTGCAGTGCTTTTATTGGCGAAATCCCAATACAGTTCTGTTCATGTCATCACTTCATCAGCAGTTTGAAGTTTGGGTGCCTTTAAACGGGTCTGTGCATATGTGTCATAGGTGAGTGTGGCGGCTTTAGGAGACTCTGAAGCTCCGTCTGTCCGTTGGCTTGTTCTGGTTCTGGAGGTCGTAGTGAAATCAAAGGCACTGAAGTCTTTTGTCAGTGAAGCTGCCTTCACGCTCCTCTGCAGTCTTAGGGGTTGATATGTTGATATCAGTAGAAGGGCAAGTTTCTTTTCCTAAAAAAGCTTGCATTGATATCCAGAGTAAGGTTGCGATGGTTCAATTTAAAAATAGCCGAGCCAAATTTAGTGTCAACAAAAAAACTACAGGTGTCCTCACATGATTGAGCAAGGCTTGTCAAATGAAAAGATGCATTTTTAACAGTATTTTGGCAAAGTTTGAGTAGAAACAGGCATATGGTTGGAAATTAGCGCACTGAACTTTTCTATACTTCTTGGCACGTTGTCCAAAAGAAAAATGAAATTCTAGCAGCACAAGAAAAGGCATGCAAGACCAAAAGCACTTTGAGTAGTGACATCACACGTGATCAAGACATCTATCAAACTGTCCAATAGAGAAGAGCTGTCTGTAGTCCAGGCACGAAAAGACAAAGAAAGAGAAGAAAAAATAAACAAGTTCTTCTGTAGCAAAACCACCTGAACTAAAACAGTCAACTCTTTTTTTCTTTTTTTTTCTTTCTTTTCTTTCTTTTTTTTTTCTTTAGGTGGAAGTAACAAAACGATTACAGGTCAATCACATAATCTTGCAATTCTTCAGCAGTAGGACATCTTTAGTAACTGGTCATTACTGTTAAAAACATGTTCCAGTACATCCCACAGATTCCATACTTAAATATAATCAGCGCCATCATGATTATCAGTACAGTAACTTGGAAATCTCCGGACAATCTCTTCAACAGAACAGCAATGATCACGATGTATTTTCCTTATAAAATTATATATCCCTATTATTATTTCAAAATCATCAACAGAGATTACAATGGACAGGTTCATCTCTCAATTTCCCTCACATTAAAATGATGATTAATTATACATTTTCAATAAAAAAGATGAATAAAACACATCAAACAGCCCCTGTGCACGTAGTCATTGGAAAACAAACAAAAAATGTTAGTAGTAATAATGTAATCCAGTTTCCAACTACAATTTTCCAGTGTTTTCCATAATAAGAGAGCAGTCAATAATGGGTCAAGTACCACAAAAAAGGTCCATAAGGTGGTCAGCACCTCCTACCAGAGTGAAAACAAATAACCAACTTTCTCCATATAATAATGGATGCTATTGAACATCCTCATCTCCGTTTCACAGTAATTAAAGCAAAACAAACAACCTATCTATTACCAAATGAATCTCCACCCCTGACTGTATATAGTTATTTAAAGGAATATTCCGAGTTCAATACTAGTGAAGCTCAATCGACAGCATTTGTGGCATAATACTGATTACCTCAAAAGTTCATTTCGACTCGACCCTCCTTTTCTTTTAAAAAAGCAAAATGCAGGCCAATTTTTGGAGGGTTTACTGTAACCTCATGAGACTGCTGTGTGACTGCTGTGTGCATTTTCTATTTCCCTTTTTGAATTGTAACTAGTAGCACCAAATAAACAAGCAAAAACAAAACAAAAAAAAAAAACAAAAAAAACTTTCTAGACTGAATAGTTTTCCTAATAATTGATGTCCTCATATGTGGACAGCGGGACTAAGTTGTGAAATGTTAAATAATACCAAGCTATAGAAAGTCAAATAGTTTATGATGTTTCCAGGAGTGTTGATTATTCATGTTTTTAGACGTTACAGACATTACATCAGAAATGATCATAATTAATTCAGATTCAAAGTAATGTCCAGCATCATCCAATCACTGTCAATCATGTTAAAATAAAATGATACATTATAAATTCTGAATCTATGTACTGATTATCATTGTCACATGTCTGTCAAACATGTTGAGTGATCCAAACATCATCTGCAGCCTGAAACTGAACTTTTGATCAGATTTTAGGAGTGAATGCACTTAACTGCATAGAGAGATATAGGATGCTCCCTTGCTCCCTATTTAGTGAATGACTTAACCTCCAGTGTGCTGTCTGTCTGCACTGGTCTCAGAACAGTTTGAAATGCACCTTATTTTCATCCTAACTCCATATAAAGTCTCTGAAAGCAACATTTTCCAGCTTTTGGATGAATCCATTTATTCTCAATGTGATAATGTACAGTAAATATAGGAATGCATTTACTAATGTTAATGAATAGAACCGTATTGTACAGTGATAACAACATAAAACAAAATGTATATTAAAATGAAGCGAAATGACCCACAGATGTGTTAGAGTTGAAAGTTATTAAAAATAAAGTTTTTTCTACTTTTGAGGAAATGCGGTGCCAGTGTCCACATATGTGTACACATGTTTATCAGCGCGCTGACGCACGAAAAATGAACAGATTTTTTAAAGCGGCATATCAAATGAAACTAGAGACTCTCCTCTTTATACCCAAACAGGTTTCAATAAAGAAAACGTACAGATATTTTTTACCAGAGGCACTTTTGTTGGCGCTGCATCCGTAGGAGTGCTTCAAGTTAATCAGTGTCATGTTGTTGTGTCACGTGACTCAGAGCGGCAGAAGTTTAACTCTTAAATGACAGTCTAGAGTCTTGTGAACAGTATGCAGTCGGTTTTTACTCATTTAAATTATGCGTTGCGTATAGCAAAGCCAAAATAAAATGTCCACACATGTGGACGCGGGGTTGCACAAGGTTAAAGGCAGAAATGTGAAGCTTATAATTTGTAAAAGCACTTTGTGGCAGATCTCTGCCTTCCCTACGAATGAGGAAGCGGGAGCCGGGTGAACAGTTCATGAAATATTTTAATAAGACACAGTTTCACTTGGACACAAGATGAAACTGCTTTTCAGCACATACTCGCCGGCACACACACACAGCTCCATGTGTCGCTCACACTGTTGTCCTTCCCAGCCCAACGCAGAATGCACACGTTCGTCGGCTGCATGCATCTCTCTCTCTCTCTCTCTCTCTCTTTAACTGGCATCTCTGGCTCCTCTTTATCCCTCTCCCAGCTAATTGGTGTAATTCAGCGGCAGGCGTCCATCCTTATGGCCAGGCCACGCCCTCCTCATCGCCCACTTACATTAATTCTTCTGTTAAAACTCAAGTATTATTTGAGCTGTAAAGCTGTTTAGATTGTCGCTTTTACCGTCATTTTAGGGTTTACAGCTTTATCACGGCAATGAAATTGTATAACTGTCTATATCTTTCCACAGATGCAGTTATTAAGTGATTTTATCACACTAAAATCATGTTAACACACATATTGTTTATGTCTTGTGTCTATACTTTTGAAACAGTGAGTATTTTAATGTTTACAGATTGACCCCATTGACCTTCCACTGTAAGTGTGTCACTGTAACAGATTTTAGTTTAATTTTGTTTTTAAAGAAAATGAATTTTTTTAGTAATCAACATTATGCCAAGACTGCTGTCGATTGAACTTGTATTGAACCCAGAATATTCCTTTTAATCCGTAAATATACAAATACCCACTTTTGTGGTTGCAGCCATTGTACATTTAAATGAAAACTAAAGTCATATGACAAGATGAGAACGTGATCAGGGCCAGCAAAAAACAAAACACAATTCCAGACATCGGGAATTTTTGTGTCAAAGACCGGCAGTGCCGGTGTGAGGTAGGGTGACAAGGTACACACGTAACAATCAAACGACAAACACCTCGGCCAATTTCAAGCTCTCGCGTACTCACAAACATACATATACACACGGCCTTCGCCTAACCGAAGAGGCGAAGGACAGAACAGGCCTTGATGGTGGATAGGGAGCAGTAATCGAGCAACAGACGCGAAACCACGATCCTGAATTTTAATGCGAGTGCTCAGGCATTAACAAACGCTAAAGTCAGACCACAAATCCAGCCACATGTCCACTGCGATAAATCCGGAGCTAGATGTCTATGCGGGACTATGAATATTCTCTGGCGGTGTGGTTTTCAGTACAAGCAGAACGACCTCCTTACATCACCAGTCCAGACGAAATGAAAAGCTGTTGTTTGGCTTAAGGCACTAAGATGAACCCGAGGTACAAAAAATCCCTGAAATTCGCTCTGTTCTGCAATATCGTACAGGTGTGAGAGGCAACGAAGCTTCGAAATGGCCCAGGACAACCAGTTGTCTCTCACTCCTGTGTTTTTGGTCTAATTCTAAAAAATAAAAAGTCCCACAACGCAGTTTGTACATGCACAAACACAGTTTGCATATGTACAATGACAAAAAAAAAATCCTCTTCAAACTGCCAAACAACTTAATCTACCAACAGAAGGCAATTTGAGATACTCAGACCGCAGAAGTACAGAAGGTGAAAAGGCAAGCTCATTATGTTCAGTACGGTTGTCTAGCTTGCTTCGATTATAGCAGCACAGTTATTCAGCGAGACTTTCCACTCCCTAACCAAACAGCAAATAGTTCAACAGCAAGCAACATTTGGCCTATTACATATTCTAAACATAAATGTAAATAATGACCAGTACAATTGTACAATAAAACAGAGACGTGATATACAGTATATTGACTAGGCAAATGGTATTTTCCAGAATCAATGTGTAAGTTTTCCTTGTGGAACTAGTGGCTTGGATTTGAGTTCTGGGTCATCCAAAAAAAGTTTCCTATAAACATCAGGGCGTTCAACTTTACAATCAACATCTCATCACATCCTAAATTTGATTTACTTGGATCAGTTCATCAGAACTTTGCCCGCAGCCCCACCGAAGGGCTGGAACAGAAAGCAGCTATGCATTAACATCCTGTTTCTGTGACGTAAACCACGGTGCTATCGTCATGGAAGATAAGAAGGGATGTCTTGCAGACAAACAGTGAGATAGTAGTGAGAGACAAAGCGTAAAGAGAGGAAAAGAGAGAAGCTGACGGCCTCAGATGTTCACACCGAGGCGTACGTGTTTCCCACGCTGCCACAGTGGCGGATGGTGCTGGTTCCGGTCGAGCTGAGGATGAGCTCGGTGTGATTGCCAGTAGTTTGGGGCAAAGAGCCGAGCATACTGGGCTGAACCACTCCCACCACCGCACTGCTGCCGTCCTCCATCGCTCCAACCTGCAGCACCTGGATCACCTCCATCTCTGCCTTCTCCCGCTTGGCAAGGGGCTCATCTGACTCTTCCATTTCCTCATCCAGATCACTGTCCATCTCGCTCACCTCATCTAACATACAAAGGAACAAATTTCGTTAGACTGAAAATGGCATTTGCAACCCATTTTATGTCTGTAATGTGACGTGCTTCCAAGTGAAATGATATTCAACTAGGGGAAAACAGGGGAATTGAGTAAACCAGTGGATCTAAGTAAATCTTGACTTCACGTTGAATTTAAAATCTGAGTACATGCTTAAAATCAAGTGAACAAGCTAACTGGATGCAGTACGACATATAGCAGAAATTGTGTTTTTGCCTTATGAACAGTGTTTGTACAGTAATGGATTTTCCAGAAACATCTCTCAAAAGAAAGCAACAAAATCACAGAGTCCCTGCTTGTCTGGCTAAACTTGTTAGTGTGGACTATAATTATGTAACACAGGGTGCAATAAGGTCTCAGCTTGCAGTCTAAGCTTTGGCCGCCTTACCTTTGTCAATGTTGGCAGGTGACATGGTATTCAGGTCCTGAAACTGCAGTAGATGGAACAGCATAAAGAAACACCAATTAGAGAGAAAGACTTGACTTCACAACGTATTACGGCTCATGCTGAGCTTCACAAACACCACCGCTGAGAGACGTAGTCCTTACCTCTCCCATAACTCCAATGGCCGTCTCTCCCGTTGCCTGGGCAACACGATGTTCCACCAGGTAGAACATATACTCATCATACAGCAGCCGGATCAAGTGGAAAGAGCCAAAACTTGCAGCGCTCCGAAGGGTCAAATCTCTGATGACCATAGAGCTGCAAAACACGCAAGTAAAAAGTACTTAAACATTTTGCACTCTGCACTTTTTGATTTATGATATTGGTGAGGACTGTCTGCTTGATGTCAGAGTTTCTTTGGAAGCAGCTCTAAACTCACAGCTAGGAACCGCACCAGAGTCCGCTTGCCCTGAGGTTTGGTCATGTTGGACTCCAGTACGGTTTGCCTAATTTTCACAAGTGAACCACATTGATGATGGATAATTTTGCCTATTAATGCATTCCTCATTAGCTGCTTTTCCACTATCAGGCCAGTGCGAGCCAGGGCTATCAACTGGGCAGCCGGGGCCAATAGCCGCGGACCTCAAGACCAAAATCGATCTGCATTCCCACCATCGGGCCAATAGCCCCGCAGTGTTTGGTTCCTTGACTTCACAACGGAGAATAGACATACATTTTGAAGTCTTCACTAGTTATCTAGAATATCGAATTTATATCGTTTGTAAACATTAGCTAGCTAACAAGATAAGTTAGCGTTGACAACTCACCGACTGTAACTGCCACGGTGTCCCGAGTAGTCTCTCCACTAACAGTGGGACGAAATCCCAGCACACCGTCCATGATCTCGAACCATGGAAAGTTCTTTCTTTGGGCACTGCTTTGTCCAGTGTGCGTATTAACGGATTTGTACTGTTTCCGCAATTTGTTACTTTTTCCCGAAAACCTGTAACCTCAATCCCCAGTTAGCCTTGTTTGGCCCAAGGGTAATCGCCGGGCCAAAGGCCATTGGCCCTGAGAAAGACCAGAGGAGGCACGATGACGCTCCGGAAGTGACAGTGGGAATGCAACTAGCCCTGGCACGCACTAGCACGCCCTCATTTGGCCCGACAGTGGAAATGGCTATTGTTGCTCCTCTCGGTAGAAACTGCCTTCGGCACGAATGCTTCGCACATCTTGCAATGTATTCTTCAACAGAGACGCAAGTGCTGTTCTGTGCATGTTGAGTTTTGATGGTTAAACCAAAGAAACAAAGCTGAGTTCGAAAAGAGGAAAAGGCACCAAAAATGGAGTCATTACCCTAACTATTGTGGTAAAAGGCCACCACTAGTGCTCACAATGGAACCCGAATTGATGACAGTGCAGTGCCAAATAATACAATGTGAGAAGTGAACCAGGTGCAAAAACTTGCCTGTAGAAAGACCACTTGAGAAGGAACTGGCGTGCAGCTTTGGGGAGGCTGGGTTTATCCTCATATGGTTTGAGAACTTGAGAGACCACGTTGTCCAGCCAAGCTGCCCACTGTTCCAACGAGCTCTGCTGCTGGAGGGTGGCCTTGAAATCTTGCTCGAGACGTTGGACTACCCCCTCCTCACACTGACACACCCACGAGGCCTGCTCCTGTATGTCATTACCAAAGTGAGTGCATGGTTCTTCTCAATAAACATGAAAGTGTACATATTCAAAACTCTGAAAACTATTGAACCAAGGAGCCTGTGACCTACCTGCACATTGGCGAAGTCAACGCGGTTGAGATCGCTGAGCATCTGGTTGATCTGGGAGGTGTTCTGCAGGACTGCACGAGCTGCTTGCGCCAGATGATTCAGAGACGTGTATCTGCGGAGGGTCTGAGCAAAGGCACTAACAGCGGAAACCTGCACAAGTAAACTCGGAATATTAGGATTTCCGCTGTGACTAACAGATATCATGACTACAGGACAACTGGTGGTAGTAAATTCCACCGCATGCATTCAGTTTAACTTCAAAATGTTCACTGAATCATCTAGATTGTAATGCAAATAAACCGGCATTCTACATACTAACCTTGGTCTGGATCATCCTCTGGGGAATGCTGCTCATGGCGTTGGTGAGCCAGCCCTCAAGGCTTTTGGCAAAATTTCGAATGGCTTGAGTCAAGGCACCTGGTGAACGCAGATGGTGATTTAGATTCATACAGAATATAGGACAAGCAATATCTGGAGAATTCCACAAGAGGTACCATGAGAGAGATGGTTTTTCGACTATTGGGATGAAGTCTAGTGACTAGTTCTTCATCTGAAGCACTAACAATAGCAGGAATTGGACTGTGGTGATTTTGAGAAAGCTCTTGTCATATGCATCAGTCGTCTTGAGGCTGAGACAACAGAGAAAAAAACTCACTAGGAATTGGTCTCAGAACGTCAGGGATGAGGATCTCCACGAGGGCCTGATACATCAGATGATCACAGGTGTTCATCCACTTCAGCACCACCTCATTTCGGCAGAGCAGAACCAGTCTGGCCCGCGGTAGACGGCCCTCGATCTCACTTATTCCGCTGCACACAAATAATTGCAATGTAGTCATCAGTTTATTCAAGTTGCTGATTTGCTGAAGCACTAAAGGGGCCGGGTAACATACCTGTTTTCTGTGATGGTGACGCCCTCTACAGAGTTGGAGGGAGAATAGCGCCAGAAAGTCTGCCACAAGTTCTCAATTAGATTGAACTGAAGGTTTACCACCACGTCTAAAATGGCCTGCAGGTGACAACAGTGATACAACACCTTTAAACTTTAATTCAATAAGCACCAATGCGTAGTGAATTGCACCATAACCGTCGTACTGAGCAACTGACCTCGCAGTGTTCTCTGTACAGCGTCTGAAGGGCTTTAACGTCCTCTGGGCCGACACCTTCCACAGACTCTCCGAGGTCAAGTTCAACAAACTCTGGCAGAGCTCTAGAGGCATCTGATGGGGCATTTAGGACAGTTCAGAAAGGCACAGCTACAACATGAACGAGTTTTCAGCGAATATGCTTCATGTTTACCCAGGAACTGCTGATGGTGCTGGCTTTGAGCGATGAACGTCTGCTCTGCAGCGTTGGGCGTGTGCTGACCACCACTGGAGAAGTTCTCCCCTGAAACACCGTCCACCTTGTGCACCGGCTTGAATCTAGAAAAGGTACAGTGAGAGATAAGCTTTGTTTCAAGACTTAGTGAGCTTGCTGTCTACATAGGCAGCATCCAAACAGAAAATAAACCTTATAAGTGACTTGATTTGGAACTCTATACATAAGCAGGCTGGGTTTTTATACAGATTTCCTAATTGAATTTGATTCACAAACTCCCGATTCAATCCTGATTTCAATTGGAATTCTGATTCTTTTGGGTATATTTCAGTTATAATGTCCATGTAACACTTTAAAATAAGGTTCGATTCATTAACATTAGTTAATGCATTCGGAATCATGAACAATCCATTAACAATATCTTTTTTTACATTATTGTGACAAGGAGGAGGGCGTGGCCGGGCCGTGATGGTGCACAGCCGGCGCTTAATCAGCTGATCAGTGGGGGAGCGAGATAAAGGGGAGCCGGAGGCGCCGGTTTGCTTGCCGGCTCTCAGACACACTGTTGCCCAGTCCTCAACTGCTCCTCCGCTTTCTGGCGGATGACAGCTCGCTCCTCCCCTGGCGGATGGCAGCGAGCCCTCTGACCCCTGGCGGATGGAACCGCTCCTCCCCTTCTTGGCGGATGGCAGCGGTTCCTCCGGCTCTCGGCGGCCAGCAGCGACCCCTCCGACCCCAGACAGATGGCCGTGGCTGCTCCCCTGGCGGATGGCAGCGGCAAGGTCTCCACAACAGCGCATCCCTCCTCCCTCCCAGGTTTCGGCACCACTGTAACAGGTAAAGGATGGGCAAGGAGCAGGCGGGAACCGGCTGAACAGTCAACATATACTTTAATTATATAAACGAACTAAAAACAACATAAAACATAAGGACACAGACACACATGCAGCACGGCCACGTGCGTCTCACTCTCTCTTGAACTGGCGCCTCCGGCTCCCCTTTATCTCGCTCTCCCGCTGATCAGCTGATTCAGCGCCGGCCGCACCCTCCTCCTCATCACAATTATGCATTAATCTTTGTTAATGTTGGTTAATAAAAATACAGTTGTTCATTGTTAGTTCATGTTAGTTCATGGTGCATTAACTGATGTTAACAAATCGAACCTTCTTGTAAAGTGTTACCAATGTCCATTTTTGCTTGAATATGAAAGACATTCTCTTTCAGATAGTGCTGTTAATTATACAGGGGACCTTCTAACTTGGTACATTACGAAATATATATACATTTTACAATTTTTATTTTATCATTAATTTTCATCATTTTGGTCACATTTTTTATTTTTTATTTTTTTTTAAATGCACAAATTCCATGTATACCATCAATACTGTAAATATGATGTATTGGAATTGCATATATTGTACATATAATTCAGCGAGCGTTTCGCAGAATTGTTTTGGTTGAGCGCATTTTTTTTATTTGTATTTATTTTTTTCCTTTTTCTATTTGGAATGCCCAATTCCCAATGCGCTCCAAGTCCTCATGGTGGAGTAGTATCTCGCCTCAATCCGGGTGGCAGAGGACGAATCTCAGTTGCCTCCACGTCTGAGACCGTCAATCTGTGCATCTTATCACGTGGCTTGTTGAGCGTGTTACCGCGGAGATATAGCGCGTGTGGAGGCTTCACGCCATCCACCGCGGCATCCACACACAACTCACCACGCGCCCCACTGAGAGCGAGAACCATATTATAGCGACCACGAGGAGGTTACCCCATGTGACTCTACCCTCCCTAGCAACCGGGCCAATTTGGTTGCTTAGGAGACCTGGCTGGAGTCACTCAGCACTGGTTGAGCGCATATTAATGAGAGTAACAGCTACTTTACCGGTGTTGTTTTTGATCAACAACTGATTATAAAGAACAGAAATTATATTAAAAGACACATTATCCAAAGACAAATGGATTGTGTGGATCTCGTCTTTGGAAACAAACTTTTACTCTCAGCACGTAGTGAAAGGATCTCTGTGCTAATAACTTCTTCGTCACTATACTACTCCATCACTGCTGAGTGAAATGTCAACATTTATCAGCCAGTGGCGAATCACAGACATTTTTAGTTGTAGCATAGTGCGAAATTTGGTGCAAAATTTACTCTCTTTGTAGAGCATTGCCACACAGACTAAAATAAACAAATTGGGTCTTATTTATGAAACTTTTGTAAATATATGAGTAAATTCGGAGTAATTTGCTCGTAAAATGGACCTTCCCGAAAACTTTCCACCAGATTCACAAACACTTCAAACTCCCCAGATTTGTTAGTAAAACATGTGTATGTTAGTGCATTCCAAACATTCGTAAATTGTGCACGTTCATTCACAATTATCATACTCTACATCCATGAAAATGGCATATAAGCCACCAGACTCGCTAGTAAATGGCGTTAACATCTATGTGGAACAGTAATGAAATAGTTTTTTATGAATGAAGTGCATTCACATCATAAAATTCATTTAGCAAACACAACAGCATCTCAAAGAAAGTGAGGACTTACAGTCATCGCATATTTTTGCTTTCATCGGAGGCTCTTTTGTGAATGAAAAGTTCAAGAAGTCAATAAAAATGGTTTGACATGAGTGTAAAAAATGGAAGGAGGATATCCACCACCATTAACCTTCTCTGGTTCAGTTCACAGCGCATCACCAGCATCATTTGTGAAACTCCTCGGGTAAATCATGATAACAGTAACAGTGATATACTTACAATTGGAAGAATCTTCAGAGAAATTAACAGAATGCTTGAAGATCGTTGACCGAAACTGTAAGATATTACAGATTTGTAAGCTATATGACAATGTGTGGGCTTTTTAAATGTTTTCCCCATTGTATTATGTACGAACCTGCCTGCAATGTGTTTATTTATGGGTTTAACAGCATTAGCATTGACAGTACATTAATCAACTGAACGCGATTTAATGATACCTATTAAATTATGAAACCTAAATTATAGAGCTCATTTAAAAAAAACAACTGCCCAACCATGCAGTCACGTTAGAGGGCATTCATTTTTTTCATAAAAAATAAAAAAGAGAAAGAAAATCAAATGCAAACTGCATCTTTCCATGAACTTTTCACCCCATGTCAAGCAATTCTGCTGGAAAAACAATAAGCAGAGTTGGGAAAAAATCAAAAGGTTTTTTTCTGCCATTTTTTTCTTTTTACTAATTTATGTGTTTTTTTTTTTTTTTAGCTTAATTTCACTCATTTAATTATGAATACATTTTTTCATTACTTATTTAATTTCACTTTTATCAAAATACAGTCATGGCAGTTCGCCTGAAAGAACACAAAATGTTCGGATGTCTTACGCACGATTTACACGTGGTCGGGAGCAAAACTTCCGAGCATTTACATCAGAACGGCTTTACGAATGATTTACACACAAATTAGTTCTGCTTGTGTTTCATGAACGAGGCCCAACATTTTTAGCCAGCCCTGAACTTGATGTTAGCATGTTGCTAAACATGTGATGCAACACTAATAAAAGCACAAATAAATTGCACACACAAATATTTGGTAAAATAGTTAATATCATCTAGACTGAATTATTTTAAATGATACTTTTTAGGTATTGACTGAAATACAATAATATTTCGAAACCAGCATTTATCTTGACTCATCCGCTATTTTGTATTTATTAATTTTTTTACCAAACTTGCTGCAATGCATTCTGAAATTGTCTTATCCATGAACGACACATGCAATTCTGTCTTTATAACTGGCACAAGATATCATAAAAACCAGCATAAAGTTCTTGCCTTTCTTTTGGAAAGGCCTTAATATGCTGTCTATATTTCGACAGCTCACTACATTTTGTAACAGAGCTATAGATCACTGATCAAACACTGCTCTGGGTTTTTTATATTATTTTATTGGCTATAGTTATGGTTGTCGTGGTCAAGGATAGAGATGAGATTACCTCTGCTTCTGTTGGATGGGCTGCTGTCTCAGTGCCATGTACTGCATGTCCTCCTGTAACCGGTTCAGAGGAGAGTCCGGCTTCACACGGATCCCGTAATAGTGGTACTTGGAGTTCCCTCTGAAATTCAAGGAGGAGAATGATATTACTGTGAATTAATGCAGTACAGCTGCTTTGGAGAGGAGAGAAAAGAAGTGGGCATGTGTCAATGATAGGCTTTTGGAGGTGATTTTACCGGGTGCCCAAGCGGCGGGTGCGCAGCCCCATGAAGATGGAGCGGATGAGTTTCCCGAAAGACGCAGCATTGACAGGGTCCAGTTTCTGCTCCTGACAGTGGCGCAGGTAGTGACTGTAGAGTGTGGAGCGGGGCAGACTCACGCCCTCTGCTGTCTCGTAATTATCCAGCAGCCACTGAAGCTGTGGAGAGCACAGAGATATCTGTATCAGTCACTCCAGATGCTGATGTTGAACGTACTGGACCTTTAAAACCCAGATTAATCTGCAAGCACCTGTTTTTTCTAGTGCCAAGCAGTCAGAGACCCAAATGATTTCCATAATTCTCATTTAAAAGATGATTCTCGTCCATTAAATAGTTTTCTACCTCCAGCAAATGAGTACATCTAGTAAAAGCTATTGCACATAGTGCTGGGCTTTAAAAGAAATCTTAAAAAATCGTAATATTTGATCCATTTGAAAATATTCAATAAATATCTCATTTAGGGATGCACCGATATTTATCAGCCAATTTTTGGGCCTGTGAGAAAAAATCAATCGTCAAAATATGAATAACTACAGTCTTGATCAACACAAAATAGGTGTCGTTTGAAAGATTAGAAGCTCTGCTTTCCAATGCATGTAGACATTATGACCAAAACTGAACAAGTGCTTTGAAATTCGCAGATAAATCAGAAGTGTATCATTTTGATCATTTATAAAAAAAAAATTGCACTGTACAAATTATTGCAATCAATAAAAACATCAAACTGATCAAATAGTCATGTGTCATATGTCGTTGGAAAGCTCTCAAAGAGTAGAATACAACCAGCCTATTTGTTTTACTCACAGACAAAAATATAGTAAGTAATAGCTAATTATATGTCTTTGACAATTATATTGGTATTGCTTATATGTTGTGCATCCGCTTATAACTTCACGAAAAATAAACAAAACATCAAATATTTTATTAGCCGATTATCTTTCAAATGAGTCCACACGCAAGATAATCAGATGTATAGATCATTAGATAATCCACATGAAGCACAATGTTACATATGGCCACCAGGAGATGGCGCCAAATACATGACACAGACTCAATGATGACTCAAATGACACAGAATGAAACTCATTCTGTGAAATCTCATTACTAAAATCATGTCTGCATGCTATGCAAACCTTTAGTTATTGTTGTGTTTGCATGTGTAATTAGTTCTTATGTACAATTATTATGTTTTATTTGTTTGGAGATGTTTTTGGACACTATGATAAATTATTTTTGTAATGTTGTAACCTTTGATTGCTTTGTCGTATCAATACAGCATTTTTGTCTGATACAGTTGACATGATTGGGAACAAAATAAATGCAGGTTTTTGGAGCCAACTTATTTACACCCAGAGATATATAATAACATTTTGGCTCAGTTTTTTGTGATTTTTCAGCAGTTTCTAAGGCTGAGAGTCTCAGAATGTATCAATCTATATTATTAACATTTTTTAAACATTTTCTTTACAATGATACCAAACACTTGACCCTCGTTTTCTTATTTATTTACTTTGAGTAATAGGCCTTTAATTTTGGGTATGCCACTGAAACAGGAAATCTTTAAAAACACCTTCAGCGCTTAAAGGGTTCAAAAAAACTTTTGATTTGAAATGTGTATTTTTTTATTTATTTTTTATAATTACATAAATGTATTGCTTTGTATTAAATTTATAAATGTTTTTTTTTTGCTGTGTGTAATATAAAGAAATGCCAACATAAAAAACAAAATTAAATCCGAAAAAGCATGTGGAATATGCATAATATGAATTTGTAATGTTCTATTATTATTTTAACTGTGAGTTTTACTGTTTAGAACTGCAAAAAAATGTTGAAGTGCAAAATAGCCTTTTTTCACCACAATCGTAATTTTTTAATTTTTTTATCTTGTACTTACCTTTCATTGTGACTTTTAAAATTGTGTTCAACAGAGCATATTTCCTAAGCAAAACAGTGAACCGATGACAAAATAAGGTAAGTGGCAAAATATCGTTATTGGCCTCTAGTTTGTTCAAATCAGTGTCGGTACTGGCCAGAAATGTTCATATCGGTGCATCCCTAATATAGTTTTTTATGTATTTACTCGGAAATGGCTTAAAATGTAGACTTGAAATGTTTAATGCAAGAATTCAAATGCAGTAAATAGCTAGTTAAACACAATCAAGTTGGGATGGGACAATATATAGAATTTCGATATAACACGAACACAAAAATGATGAACCATACCGTGGCATATCTCAATATTTGCAACATTGTTTTCAGTCCATGTGATCATAAATGAAATGACCCGTCAAACATCATAATCTCTCTATCACTTGATTTGACCCCTACTGCGCTTTTATCTACACAGTTTACAGGGTTCACAAGGTCCTTGAAGTGCTTGAATTTAGCTTATAGAAATGTAAGATCAGGAATACCTGGAAAATCACCTTGTTTTGATGAAAAGTGCTCGAGACAGTGCTTTAAAACAGATCATTTCCTCCGTGTAATGTGTGTCCATCAAACATGAGGCGACTCCACATTCATTGAATAATGTGTCATAATATCTGTTCTGTTCTTTACAGTCAGGTAATTAAGTAAAAATAAATATTCATTTTAATCTCACACAGTATGGATGTGCTAAAGAAACGAGAGATTCTCGTTGATGTTCGCTTAACCGGAACACTGTGAGCCGCTCGTTGAACTCTTAAAGTGACAGTAACCCTTTTAAGTGTTTCTTATACAAATGAATGTAAACTCAATGTTATTACTTGTAAACTATACACATTATTTCAAACAATTTCATGTTATAATGTTAATTAATATAATTTTTACAAAGTTAAAATGTGATGATAATAATGATGACAAACAAATTATTAAAATATAAATATTCACTTTCACATACTTCTTTCAGGACAGGTTTTGTTCAGTTCTGTTGCTTGTTCTGCACCTGATCAGACTGAATGTAGCTCACTATTTTTAAAAGCTTATTTGTTTATGATCTTTTCTTACAGAGAAACTCTTATTATTTCAACTTTGAGCGTTTATATTGTGTATTAAAGAAATGTATTTTAATGAGAAATTATTATTACTTTTTTATTTCAAAAAATAAAAAAGTTTCAGTAATATTTTGTAATTTAAGTGTTATTATATTGAATCAAGATTATATCTAATCGTGAACCTCATGTCCCATATTGAACCAAATTGTGAGATAACCATATTGTCCCATCCTATATTAGAGCCATGTTTTTCACTAAATGAGCACAAGGAATAATATTTACTCAGTTTTTTTTTTTTTATGTGTAATGCACCAGTTAGTTAACACACTGAAAGCTTTACTCAGTACACAGAAGAATCGATAAACGGCATGTAAAACCATAAGAGGAGAATCATGCATAGCTCCATTTATCTAGAAAGAAACACAGAGCAAGGAGGAGAGATAGAGAAAGAGACTGATACCTGTAGAGACAAAAAAACGCAAAGTACCAAAGTAGATAGCTAGGAGACGAGCAAAGCAAAGCTGTGCGTGGTTGTCATGGTTACAACTTACATGGCTGTTGAGCAGCGAACTTCTCTGACTGGATAAACCTTCAGACTTTTGGAGCGTCTCAATCGCCATTTCAATCTGATAGACCAAAGAGCAAAAGAATAAAGGACAACAAAACAAAAAGGGAGGGAAAACAAATCAAATGAAGACTGTAGCGACAGAGCCGTACTGAAGATAAGCAGCAGAGAATCACCCCACAAAAGCATCCCAGCCACCCAAAATCACATACTACGACACAGCACAGCACAGCACACACTCATCCACAATTACTGTTCTCTGGATTTCTGTTTTTAACTTTCAAACAGAACAGAGGAATATGGTGTTGGGCATTACCAAACCCCACCACCAGAGGTCTGAAGTCATCAAGGAAATTTTCCTCCAGCAACATTACATTCATAATAAGAGTGAATCCAAATGTCTGAGACCACTAGTGAATTTAGTTTTCTTCAGTTTTCTAATTTAATACAAATTACTTTAGCAGCATAAGAATTTGAGTGAAAAGTTTATTTGAAAAATATAGTATTTGTATTTGTTTTGTCTCTTTTGCTTTAATGACAAAGCTGGTAAAAAAGAAAAACGATACACAACAGAGTCTCACAGTGGCATTTTGTGTTTCATTTTGAAGTAAAATTGCTGTTTATCACTATTTTTTCACTATTTGGATATAGATTGCATCAGTGTTATTTTTCCAAGAAGATTATTAAGAACATCAACTGTGTTCCCAATATTAAGAAGAATTAGCTGTGGATTTAAACATTGATTTTCCGATGCATCACAAATAATCTTAAATCCCAAGATTGAGCTTTTACTCTATGCACAACCCTCGACTACAATGAGAGGAAATCACTTGCATTTGCAGCCAAATTTCACGCTATGCAACTAAAAATGTATATATTTGACAACTGGCTAGTGAATGTTTAGATTTCACTAGGCAGTAATTGTGTAGTTTAGTCGTGAAGTGTACAGCAGCGAGATCCTTTTACTGTGTGTTGAGAGGAAAAGTTGTTCCGTATAATGTGTGTCCAAAAATGAGATCCACACAAACGATTTCATTAAATAATGTCTCTCTGAGGCCACATACACACTAATACGTTTTCGTTTGAAAAAGCATCTTTTTCTCTACATTTTGGCCTTTCGTCCACACTGAGACGTTGTTTTTGACAGCAAAAATGGAGCTTTTTGGAAAACGCTCTCCCAAGTGGATACATTTGAAAACGATGTCGCCGTAGTGTGGACGGGGGAAGACGGAGATATCTGAAAAACAATGACGTGTGACGCAGTCATGTGATCCATTCAACCCAAAACAATCAAGATGGCGGCACACAGTGAGCGGCATTATTGTGCCTGTTATTCACTTTGAGAGTGTTGTTAAAGATAAATGTCACTTTGTACAATCTTCACAATGTATTCCTTCATAGGCGATGCATAGTTTACTTGGAATTGCGACGAAACACAAGGACAATTGCGTTTCAGCCCGTACATGGAATGGCAATTTTTTTCGCATGCACAGTAAGGGAATTAAAGAGTTTTTATCCGTTTTAGTGTGGATGAGCAACTTTTGGAAAATGCTTGAAAACGGCTGTGTGGATGGAGAGCGTTTCAAAAACGCCATTTTCAAATGAATCCGGATTAAAGTGGATGTAGCCTTAATATCCTTTCTGTTCTTTACAGTCAGTTGTTGATCAAAAACAACAAAAAAGAAACATTTAATTCTAATCATGCATGGCACAGATGAGATAAAGCTGTTCGAGTCTCGTTAACATGCACTAATTTACAGACACTGTTTACAGAAATGCCGGTTTTCTTAAAGAGACAGTACCGGTTTTTAACATGCGTTCAACAAATCAATGTAAATACTTGAAAATAGTACGAATTATGTGATTAAACAATAAACATGTAACAAAAAATAATATATCATATTTATTGATTAAATACATTGATTTGTTCATTTAAATAAGCCAAAATATGACAAATGATGAAAAACTAATAAAATATAATTAGTAAAATTAATATTTTTGTGTGGTACCTAGTTAGAAGGTCCCTTGTATAATTAACAGCATTAGCCGAGAGAGAATTTCTTTCATATGTTAGCAAAATAGACATTATAACTGAAATACCCATATGAATCGAAATCAGAATCAAATCGAGAGCTTGTAAATCAGAATCGAATCGGGAAATCTGTATCAACTGACCCTTCGCTAAGCCTTGCCTTAAAAGTGTTTCTAACCAATCCTGTCTTAGCAACTGTTGCCGGGCTGCCATTACTCGTTTGCTATTATCCAATGAGAGCCTGTGGGATTAGTGTGTGTTTAAGTAGTTTTGAGTGGGATTTTATCAGAATGTAAAAATGTAAAACACGTTTCATTCCTATGGGGAGTTCTGCAGAGCTTGTCAGAGCGAGCGATCCTTACGCGAGGGGGCGGAGCTTAGCAAAGGGTCAATACCCAGCCCTAATATGAATGCTAATTATTAATAAAATTAAATTATTTCCAATATTGTAAACAATATCCCATTTAACAGTTTTACTAAAAAATTATATTTTACCGTCGAGTGATACAGTTAGAGAATCGTTTGTATCGAGTCATTAAAATGAATCTATTCAAAAGAATAATTCACAAATCGGACATCACTAGACAGCATGCACTGGAGCTGACATGAAGAAAACCACTGATTATTAATATTTATATATGAAGTTATAAATTAGATTATGAATTCCAGATTTTCAATGTGGTCTCAGACTGTTTGACCATAAGATTAAGCACAGTATGTTTGTGTATCTTGATGTTTAACATTCATGTGTGACCCGTGAGATCTGATGCATCGGGAGTGATGTGGGTATCTGTTATTGGAGCTCACCGTGGCGGGGGAGGCTCTAGTGGTCTGAGTGTGAGATACGGAGCCATCCATTGAGTTTCCTCCAATCAGATAAGCTCCTGAGCTGCTGATGATTTGGCCTCCAGACAGTCCCATGGCCAGACCACCATTGCCGTTGTTCGCCATACTGTGAGTCGTCACCACAGTGCTCACTTGAGCCGAACTGCCTTGTGTATCGAAGTAGTTCCCACCGCTGTTCTGGTTGTACAGCTGCGGTTCTGTGTACGAATATGCCCTTCTGCCAATAAAACAAAAGCACATGAGATTCGGCTGCTAAATGTGTTTTTTTTTTTTTGTTTGTTTTTCTAAAATTATTTCTGGCATTTTTTAAATTATATCAGCACACGCACTTTTCTTTAATTGACTTAACATAAGTCATGTCTTGATGGGTTTGCATCCTTTCAACTTCAGGTGAGAGTGCTGTTTCCATGGATACAGAAATCACCAAAGCATAACTATTTCATAGAGAACATTGCTTTTGATTGCCATTCTGATATATGCTTTCTCCTTTCAGCTTGATGACATTTTATTTATAATAGCCAATTTATAAGATCTTGACTTCTAGCTGAGTGAATTTCTAAATATGAATGAGCCAAATGTTGTTAAACAGGCAGAAGCACTTAGGAGAGTTTCAGCTGACCCATGTGGGGGGACAGCTGAATTTCTGAAAGTGCTTTTCTGTTGTACGTCACCGTTTCTTGGGCTTCTTCGGTAAAAAGCACATGATCACGGACCACACTCGGCCCTCTTACTGCGGATGCTCATCAATACTTGTGGTCATTTTCAGGTGACTGAACACAATTCCCTCTTTTACTGATGCTTGAGGCCGTCAGGGGCCACATGTTTAGAGTCCACACGTTTCAGTGACATGACAGAGAGACTGTAGAGGGCTGGACGAGTCCTGTACCAAAGGCAGGCTTGACACTAGACAAATACACCTGTTTTAGAGTTCTTAACCCTTTAAGCTCGGATGGGCCAAATAATCATCAAAATATGAATAACTACAGTCTTGACTAACACAAAACAGGTGTCGTTTGAAAGCTTAAAAGCTCTACTTTCCAATGCATGTAGACATTATGACCAAAACTGAACAAGTGCTTTGAAATTTGCAGACAAATCAGAAGTGTTCCGTCTTGATCATTTATAAAAATAAAATAAAAATTGCACTGTACATATTATTACAATCAGTAAAAGCATCAAACTCATATAATATCCATGTATCATATGTTGTTGGAAAGCTCTCAAAGAGTAGAATACAACCAGCCTATTTGTTTTACTCACAGACAAAAATATAGTGAGTAATAGATAATTATATGTCTTTGACAATTATGTTGGTGTTGCTTGTATGCCGCATTTTCACGTATAACTTCACGATATATAAACAGAACATAACGTATCACATACCACTATTTAGAGGAGGTAATTATCTTTCAAACGAGTCCACACACAAGATAATCAGATGCATAGATCATTAGATAATCCACATGAAGCGCAATGTTACATATGGCCACCAGGAGATGGCGCCAAATACATGACACAGACTCAATGATGACTCAAATGACACAGATTGAAAGTCATTCTGTGAAATCTCATTACTAAAATCATGTCTGCATGCTATGCAAACCTTTAGTCATTGTTGTGTTTGCATGTGTAATTAGTTCTTATGTACCATTATTATGTTTTATTTGTTTGGAGACGTTTTTGGACACTATGTTAAATATTTTTGTTAGGCAAGGCAAGTTTATTTATATAGCACATTTCATACACAATGGCAATTCAAAGTGTTTTACATATACATCTGAAAGAAAATACTAGATACATAAAAAAATAAAAACCAATTAAGAACATTAAATAATAATAAAAAAGTAATAAAATAAATGTGAAAAAATGTCAAATGATTAAAATGAATAAGAAGAAAAAGAATGTTAAATTGTTAACACCATCCATAACTGTTGTTAACCTTCCCTGATTAAACAGAGGATAACCAAAAATTGTTTACACACACACTGAGAAAAAATTATATAAAAATAATAAAATAGAATCATTAAAATTAAAGAAAGACAAAAGCAAAATGATTCAGTGAAATCAATAAGTGCAGCATTTTCTAACTCAGTCAGAAAATGTACAGCTAAACAGATGTGTTTTCAGTCTGGATTTATATGTGGCTACTGTTGGGGCACATCTAATCTCTTCTGGAAGCTGGTTCCAGCTGTGGGTGGCATAATAGCTAAATGCTGTCTCACTTTGTTTTGAGTGAACCCTCTGTATGTCTAACTGACTTGATCCTAATTATCTGAGAGGTCTGTTAGGTTTATATTCAACAAGCATATCTGAAAGGTATTTAGGTCCTAGGCTGTTGAGTGATTTATAAATGAGTAATTTTACTTTAAAATCAATTCTAAATGTAACTGGAAGCCAGGGTAAAGACCTGAGGACTGGAGTAATATGATAAGATCTTTTGGTTTGGATGAAAATCCTGGAAGTGGCATCTGAATGAGCTGCAGGTGTCTAATGGTCTTTTTGGGAAGGCCAGTTAGAAGTCCATTGCAGTAGTCCACCCTACTGGTGATGAATGCATGAACAAGTTTCTCTAAGTCTTGACTGGATACAAAACATCTAAATTCTGGCTATATGTTTTAGATGATAGTAGGCTGATTTAGTTATTGCTTTGATGTGACAACTGAAAGTAAGGTCTGATTCCAAAATTAAACCAAGATTTCTTGATTTTTTTGTCTTTAGGCCCATGGAGTCAAGGTATGTATTCACCTTTGGAATTTTGCCTTGGTTGCCAAATACAATGACCTCTGTCTTGTCATTATTTAACTGAAGGAAGTTTTGGCACATCCAACTGTTAATTTCATCAATGCACTGGCACAGAGAGTCTGTGGGGCTGTAGTCATTTGGCGATAGGGCTTGATAGATTTGGGTATCGTCTGCATAGCTATGGTATGAAATGTGGTTCTTTTTCATAATTTGGCCTAGTGGGAGCATATACAGTTGAACAGGAGCAGTGCAAGAATTGAGTCTTGTGGGACTCCGCACGTCATGGATGTCCACTCAGATTCATAGTTGCCTATGTTCACATAGTAACCCCTCCCTTCTAGATATGACCTGAACCAGCTGAGGACCGTCCCAGAGAGCCCTACCCAGTTTTCCAATCAGTCTAGGAGAATGTTGTGGTCAACATTGTCAAAAGCAGCACTGAGATCTAATAATACCAGCACTGATTTTTTACCTGAATCAGTATTTAGCCGAATATCATTTAGGATCTTTATGAGCACCGTCTCTGTGCTATGATGTGGTCGGAAACCAGACTGTAATTGTCCAAGTAGCCATTCGAGATTAAGTATTTGTTCAGCTGATTGAAAACAAACTTTTCAATGATTTTGCCTATGAAAGGAAGATCTGAAATTGGTCTGTAGTTGTTCAATATTGAGTTATCTAGATTGGTCTTTTTAAGAAGGGGCTTGACAACGGTAGTTTTCAGGGACTTCAGAAATGTGCCTGAAAGAAGTGATGCATTTACTATTTCTAACAGATCTTTTTCCAGATATTTAAACACAATTTTGAAAAATGTTGTGGAGTGTGTCAAGACAGCAGGTTGAAGTTTTAAGATGCTGTACTGTTTCTTCCAGGGTTTTCCAATCAATTTCCTCAAAAACAGACATAGTGACTAATTTCTAAGGTTTTTGTAGCGGGTGCTGTCTAACCTCAGTGCAACATGAGGACGAGCTGATCGCCATTCTAATATCATTGATCTTCTTCATGAAAAAAGATGCAAACTCCTTGCATTTTCTGTCAGAGAGCATTTCACAGGCGTGTTGAGGGGTTTGCTAGTCTCTCTACAGTAGCAAAAAGAGTGCGGGTGTTTCTTATATTGCTGTTAATAATGTTTGAGAAGAAGGTCTGCCTAGCTGTGCCTAATTCCACATAGAAAGCATGAAGGCTGTCATTATAGATATTATAATGGACTTCAAGTTGTGTTTTGTCCCACATTCATTCTGCTTTCCTGCATTTTCTTTTCATGTTTTGTACAGCTGTTGTGTTTCTCTGTTGTGTTTCTCCTGTTGTGCTGTGTCCCCGGACCTTTACAGGAACAATGACATCTATAGCATTTTTAACTTTTGAGTTTAAGTTATCGAGTAGAACATCAACACAATCTGCAGATATACTCGGTTTCAAAGATACAACCTTGATAAATTGCACACTAGTGTTCTCATTTATGTACCTCTTTTTGACCGAGGCATACAGTATCTAACTTCAGTGGCAGGAGAAATCGATATTTCAAAGAAAATACAGAAATGGTCAGATAGCGTGATGTCCTTAATAATAGTGGATGAAATGTTCAGACCCTTACTAATGAGCAGATCAAGAGTGTGTCCACGATTGTGTGTGGGTCCATCTACACGTTGAATCAGATTAAAAGTGTTTAAAACTGTGTTTTAAACACTGTGTGGCAGTGTTGTGTTCAGGATTATCTATATGAATGTTGAAATCCCCAGCAATAACAAAACATGAAAAAATTCAGCTGTTGATAACAGTTCTGTAAAATCATCAACAAAGCCAGGAGAGTATTTTGGAGGCCTATAAATAATTATAAATAGAATGCATGGAGCACCTTTTAGTACAATACTTAGATATTCAAAGGTCAAGTAATCACCAAGTGACACTTGCTTGCATTGAAAGACATCTTTAAATATTGCAGCTAATCCTCCACCTCTCCTAACATCTCTGCAGACACTCATGAAAGTAAAGTTTGGAGGGGCTGATTCATTGAGGACGGTTGCACTGCAGCTGTTATCTAACCAAGTCTCATTTAGAAACAAAGTCCAGGTTGTTTTTGGTGATGAGGTCATTGACTAGAAACAACTTGTTCTTTAGTGAGCAGATGTTTAAAAGTGCTAACTTGACAGTATCTGTTTTTGGCCCCACAGTAATGTTGGATTTACATCTAATATGCAACAGATTAGATTGGTTTGCCATACGTATTGAGAAAGCCTTAGTCTTCCTATCACTTAACATAACAGATATTGAAAAAGCTACTGGCACAGTGGGTTCCCGTTTGTTCTGTAAACATTTGTGAGTGTTGCTGCTACCGTAGCGGGGACCTGATACATATCACTGAGAGCTGTTATCAGTTGTTTGTTGTTCATCGAGAGCAGAAGAAGGACGAGATGTACCGTTGCGTTGTGGCAGTGGTCGGAGAGCTCTCTCAGAGGGAGGGTGAGCTGGGCCTGCAGGCTTTGGTGGTAGAGGGGCCCGCTGTTTTTTGGTTGGTATCTGGGGGCTCGCAGCAATGGAGTGAGTTAGGGCTTTCTACCAGCATACACTAGTTCCTCCATTTTCTAAGAGAAGCTCAGAAGTGGAGATGTTGATGAGAAGGAGAAGGTGTGTGGTGACAGGTATCTTGGCTCACTTGGCTTTTCCCCCGGAAATCGTCCTTGGGTTGTAATGCTATAAATTTTGATTGCTTTGTTGTATCAACACAATTTTTCTCAGATACAGTTAACATGACTGGGAACAAAACAAAAGCAGTTTTTTGCCACCTTATTACACCCAGAGATATATAATTTGAAATAAGAAAAATAAGAAAACAATTTAAATTTTTTCAACAGTTTCTTAGGCAGATAGTCTCAGAATATATCATAATCTATATCATTAAAAAATGTGGAAAGTTTTCTTTAGAATGACACCAAACACTTTTTTTTTTTTTTGTCAAGTTTATAAGCCTTTAATTTTGGGTATGCCACTGAAACAGGAAATCTTTAAAAACACATTACAACAGTCGGGTTCCCATACCTTTAGATGTTAACCCGGGATTAAGCGCAGGGTGAAAAGCCCTATTATTTTATAGAGATTGCACTCACAAAGCTCAATACTTCAGAATCGAGCATAACTAGAAAAAATTATATTGACTATAAAATATTTACAAATTTTGGGCATACTTTTTCAGGTCTAGAAATCTAGAAATTAAATGTCCTGATAATTCCGGGTTTTCTTTTAGTGTGAACACCCTGGGCTACGTTTCCCAAAAGCATCGTAAGCCTAAGTAGATCCTAGAAACCATTGGCGCCAATGGTCTCTATAATCAGCTTAAGCTTGCAATACTTTTGGGAAACGCAGCCCTGGATAGTATGCAGGACATATTCTCCCCACCAACATTCAGGTAAATGAAGTGACTATTTGTAGTTTTATGATTTTTGTCTGTTATTATTGTTTGAGACTATAAAGGGTAGGAATAGGATTGGTTTTACCCATTTGCACTATCCACAAGGTCATTGCTCTGACATGCAATTTTTTTTAACTTTATAATAATAATCATCAAGCATGCCTGTATAAAAAACCTTGACACTCTGTCTATGCTAGACGCGAGCGAAGCAATGCGACAAAAGCAAATCGCTCCCATTATAATCAATGATGCGGTCAACACTGCATGCGTTCATTGCGTCGCGCCGACACTAAACGGATGCCCCGTTCTATTTTGCGCTGCACGCGCTGGCGCTACACCTGCCAACAAGAAAAATAACGGTTTACAACGTCCGCTTTGACACGTCTAGTGTAGATAGCCTCAAGGCGTTGTGGCGCGATGCGACATTGCTCACATCTGGTGTAGACCGGGTGTGGGGCTTGTCATAAAAACACTCACATGGTTCCGTTGGTGTAAACGCTGTTGTTCTCCTCTTGAACATACTGCACCTGTGCTTGGTACACATGCTGGACCTGTTGAACAGTCTGCGCCTGCAGACACACAACACACATTTACTGCACAATTACACTGACGGTGACTCACACCTGTGAATTCAATAGCAAGTCTATACAGCCTGATAGTGAGGCATATAGCAGCACATTGGATTTCTCTTATTACACAGCTCTCTGGAATACTTGATTGGGATTGGTCAATTGTGGCAATGTCTCACCTGTTGCTGGACGGGCACCTGAGACACCACCTGCTGTGAACTGACCGCAGGCTGCACAGGCACGCTGGTCTGAAGGGGTACGGTGGACCCGGAGTCAGCACCTGCCTCTGGGGTCTGCATGGCGCCTTAAAAACGTAACAGAGGACTTACTGTTAGTGACTTAATCACTCTATATGGTATAAATGTTCAGGAATCCAGAAAGGTAATTTTGGAGAGGTCTCTGGCCACTTTCAGCATGCAGCTTTTGAACGGCACTTAATCTGAATTAATGTTAATTCAGGGAAATCATGGTAACTCAATTCCTGTTGCTCTGTCCATCCACTCAAGATTAGAGGAATCAACCACCGTGATTAGGGTTGGGAACACAGAGCCAGTATTTATTCAGAACTAGTTCCAGTTAACCTGAAGTGATGTCCCGGATACTCCCGTATACATGCGGCTCGGTCTGTAAGCAGTTTTCTCCACAGCAACATAATTTCCCCGCGACACTTGTGTAAATAACAAACATGATATCGAGGAAGTCTTCACTATTTTATTCTCTGTTGCTTCGCTTTATTTCCAGATATTCCAGAGTTGTTGCTCTGTTTGTTTTCTTACCTTTCTATCACAACATGCAGTGGAATTGTGCTTCAATAGTTGGGTTTCTCTTTATGTAAAACTCCGGGATTCCCTCAATGTACGAGCACATATGCGAACGTGAGGGCGTTCTCGTTTACAGAACGCCGCTTTCTGCAAAAACCTTGGAATAAACCATTTTCTTAAGTGCATGTAAACATGGTCAAAGTGTAGTTAAAGATTACAAGTTATTTTAATAATAAAAAATAACAATAATAAATTAAATTAAAAAAAAAATTTTTTTTATTTTATTTCATGTATGGTTAGGATCAATTATTGTCAGATCGCTTAGTTAAGTAACAACACACCTCTCCTCAACACATGATTTGAGGTATCATTCATGTCTGTAACACAAAAAAATGCAGGACACGGCAAACGCAAAATGGTCAGGGACTGGTTCAAATCACTAACCCAAGAATGAGGCATAAACATTGTGATGTTTGAATTACCAAACAGCACTAAAAAGCCTTATCTTACAGTACTAACCCAATCAAAACACAGAAGACCTTTAGGTAAACATAGTGAAAGATAATATTTTATTATTTGGTTTAGATCACTTCCTGTGCTCTTTAAGGCGAGATCTCTTATTACATACAAAAGTGACGTGGATAAATCTACGTGTTCAGAGTCAACGAGTAGAGAATGCTGGCCGTATCCACAGCAATAAATGAAGTTAATATTTAATCATCTCTGCGGGTTTCTCCCGTGCTTTAAGCCTGTGAGATTTCAGTTGCAAGAGCTCACAGGTGACGTTCCTCGTGAATTTGTGGCAAAACATTCTCCCTGTAAAGTCATTGCTTAATTTAGTAACAAATGGAGAGTGTTCTTTACATAAATAGTTTGCGTTGGTTTTCTTGTAGCGCAGCATGTAAACAAGCCATGTTTGAGCAGCAGAGCTTGAGCGTACAGCAGCCCAAGGCTTTTTAGCTGCAGAACTTTCCATGATCTGGTCTCTCCAGGTTAATTACCCTGGTGCCACCTGACAGCGGAGTGTTTCTCCCCCGAGACCTCCTCCCTCCTCATCTACCTGAAGGGTGCAGGTGGTGTTGTGTTCAATTCAATGTCTGATTACCCAGCATTCCTGCCTCACACATAATCACAGCCATTTCCAATGGGCACACTAATGAATCAACAGACTCACGCTAGATGTTGGTGATAGAAAATGCTTACACTATTCAAAGAAATGAACGTTTCATGCCAACGTGGATTGCTGTTGTCTACTTTTTTTTCTAAAAACAAGATGGCAGACTAGTTTGGATTAAAACAACTCCAAACTAGACCACTTTCAGTCTTGATTGGATTTTTCATTAAACTTGTAATTAAAAATTAAACAGATAAACGGCCTACAGTTATGCAAATGAACTATATTAATCAGCGGAAGAATAGTTTATTCAGATTATTAATAATAAATGTAAACATTTATTGAACTAGGGCTGCACAATGAATCAAAATGAATCGCGATTATGGAACCATGAAAACTGACGATTACAGCAGTCCATTTAAGAAACACTCGTGTTGGGTCAGGTTTATTTTTACTATGTGTTTTTACAGTGCTTGAGTATTCTAACTAGAGGTAGACCGATATATCAGTTTTACCGATTAATCGGTGGCGATAGTTGCTTTTTGGAACTATCTGCAATCGGCAAAAATCTGTCGATAGTTGCCGATAGTTTTTTATCATTTAGTCATTTCAAAATAAGAGTCCCCAGTGTGTTTCAGGCTTGTTTATACTTAAAAGTCCAGCGTTATGCACCAAATCTTTATATTTTCTGGTTATTATTGGGATTTTGGTTGAACTAAAAACTGCATTTGGGATTTTATTCATTTTGGACTCTTTGTCTCTGCCCGCCATAATAAAGAATACGTTTTTTTTTTTTTGTTACAATCTATAAATCAATTTAAAAACTATCAGCTGATTAATTGGTTATCAGCCTTTCCCACCACCTTAGTTATCGGTATCTGTAAAATCCACTATCGGTCGACCTCTAATTCTAACCCATCCCAGACATGTCCGTTCGATCCTAACGCTTTGTTTCACCTCTGTTCGTGGTGACACACGAAAATTAGCGCTGAAGAAACAAATTGTACATTGAGTACCAAGAGTACATTGTAAATACATTGTTAACGAGCATTTGTGCAGAGTGCACAACTCAGAAACAGTGTAAACCTGCAGTGAGTGACAGCTTCAAACCTAATGGGAGGGTTCTTATATTGTTGCGTATAGGGATGTCAAAAGTACCGGTACTTCAGTAAGTAGTATCTAAGTCGATACTAAAATTTTAAAAAAGTCTATATATAAACAAAATGTCTGCATGTGCTGCGTGCTTTGCAGTGAATGTGTGAAGCCGCCTATCTGCTAAAATCACTGCATTAAGAGCATTACATGCACCGTGCGTGTTGTAATAGATGACAGAACAGAGCACTTATTCATTGTGAAGCACGTAGTGCTTGCAGACTATGTTTACATTATTAAATCGCAGCATTTTACATTTTAATAATCACACTGGGCCATTTAAACAACTGCTTATCCGGAGGTGTGAAGCTACCACACGCCTTAATATTAAAGCCTTAATATTCACTAAAAGGTATATTCACAATAATAATGTGCTGTTGTACTGAATACAAGTTTTTATCAATGTTTCCATTTATACGGTGATGGTCACATTATTTGACAAAAAAATAAGACCAATTTTGTGTTTTAGATTATGCTGTGAGGATCTTTACAGAAGCACTTTATTTGATTAAAACAAATGCAATTATTCGATTTACATTTTATTAAAGTTTTATTCATTAGATTCAGTTAAATTAAAATTCAAAACATGGAATTAAGAGAGTTGGGGGGGGGGGGGGCATTGCGCCCCCTTTAGTGAGCCACCAGCACCCCCTTCACATAGCGCCCCTATAGGTACAGTCGTGTACAACACTAGTCGTGTACTCGCATTACTCGATTTCGGTGTACAATTTATTAGTTTTGTCATGCAACTAAGTGGGCCAATGTGAAGTTTGTTTACTGACATATAACACAGCAATACAGTATTTCAGCTTAAAAGTTCTCAGCTTTTCTTTTTTTGGATGTATAGCCAACATAGAGAATATGTCATCAAGATGAACAAAAGTATTTAATGTAACTAATTTGACATTAATAACCGCGATTTGAGAATCACAATTTTTGTCATAATTGTGCAGCCATATATTGAACATTAGTGGCTTTTAAAATATTGCTGCTGTCACCGTTGAATAAAATCAATAAGACATTCAAAGCTGTTTGTAACTGTGATTTTTAAGTTTTAGGCACTCCGCTTTGCATTGTGCCAAAGAATAACCCCCCTCCACCCCTTACCCAAGTAAAATATTGATTTATTTTTACACTATTCCTCATAAATGCTTCAAGCTACTGTTGTAATGTGTACATACAGTTCAGAAATGTGGATGTGGATTTGAAATGTAAACGCTCATAAAGCCCACATCCTGTTTAATACGGGAGCAAATCTGAGACATATTGAACGAAGTAACTGCGATTTATGATTGTAATGAGAGAACGAAAACTGACAAGCTGCTAGTTCATCATTTCCTCAAATGCAGACTGTGTCTGAAACCTGAAAAATGTTTGCAAAATCAAGCCACTGAATTAGTTTTAGAAACCTGCTAGAAACCTTTTCTTATGAGGTTTCCCTCCTATGTTCGGGGACAGTCAACACATGATGTATATTGTCTTAACTCACCCCACCTGCTCCCTGTGGCCGTGCATAAACAGGCACCTGTCTGAACCTCCTCCTCCCCCCTCAGCTGACTTCACCTCCTCTTATTCATCTGCTCCCCTGTGGGCCACTTAATTCCAGAGCTCCACTGAACAACAGCCTCAAAAGCAGAGGGGTAACAAAAGCCCGAGAGGAGGGCAACTCTCACTCTCCACCCCCATGGCCCTGAATCTGCCCCTGTGTGAAGGGTCAAGCACTTACATCATTAGAATATCAGGACGTTATACAGGTCCGGCTTAGGGCTGGGTGAGCTAAAAAAGTATCTCTATTGATATACATCAGTGCTGTCAGTTGAGTAAATGTTTTAATTGTGATTAATCGCATAATGTTTTGTAGTTAATCACGATTATTTGCAGATTTTGAAAGTGCTGAAATTTGACACTATATTATTTTCCCATCAAAATGCATTAATTTCGATCTTAGGAAAGAAAACAAAACAATATGTAACAATATAATGCTTCATTAACATTTTCCAAGCAAAGCCTTCCACAGTATAAAGATAGAAATGCTCTAAAATAGCACCAATTCAAGTAACATTAAACGTTTCTCAAAGTCTAAGTGGGAGTTTGACTAATTGAAAGAACTAGTTTCCCCACATAGGATGAGTATTCATTGCAATGGGCATTAAATCTCTTAAACTTTCATCCTCCACAATATTAATCTGCCAGTAGACTGTGACTATCTGCTCTCCTACAGCAATCGTGAAGCTGCGTTCATGATTCACATCAGAGCGTCAACATCAGCACCATTCTGAACTAGGGCTGCAACAACTAATCTATAAAATCGATAATTATCGATAATGGAAATTATCAACAACTAATTTCATTATAGATTAGTTGGATATTTGCGGTAAGCATGGAGAAGCCCCGTCAATGACGTAACTTCACAGCCCAGTGAAAAATGTGTTGCATTATGAAACTCATTTGAAAAACAACAGTGACAAGTTGAAGCAGAAAAAAAGCACGACTCAAGTTCTCCAGCACACGAGACTCTTATTTTGAAATGTTTGAGCTTCACTACTTCCAGCTGCTCATTCAAACAAACAAGGGATCAAATGTGCACTCCTACAATAATCTACAACGTATTACAATATAAACACTTAAAAGTAAACATTGTCATATTTCATCAACACTATGTGGCGTGTGCGTCAGTGTAATGAATGGGCGGACATATTACAAAGGTTCCCAACATATGTTTATGCTGTATTAACGGTAAATGCATTAATCGCGATTAAGAAAAATTAATGTGTTAAGCTTATAAAATTATTCACATGCGTTAATGCGTTAATTCTGACAGCTCTAATATATATATATATATATATATATATATATATATATATATATATATATATATATATATATATATATATATATATATATATATATATTTATTAGGGGTGTATTGATCCATTGATCTGAATCGTTGCATCGATCAACAGAGTTGCATTAATTTTTGGCCGAGATCTTGTATTGATGACGTAAAGTCTTCTCCAGCACATCCCAAAGACTTTCAATGGGTTTAAGGTCAGGACTCTGTGTGAAAATGATTCCTCGTGCTCTCTGAACCATTCTTTCACAATTTGAGCCCGATGAATCTTAGCATTGTCGTCCTGGAATATGCCCGTGCCATCAGGGAAGAAAAAATCCATGGATGGGATAACCTGGTCATTCAGTATATTCAGGTAGTCAGCTGACTTCATTTTATTGCCTCATAACGTTGCTGAGCCTCGACCTGACCGACTGAAGCAACCCCAGATCATAACACTGCCTCCAGAGGCTTGTACAGTGGGTACTATGCATGACGGGTGCATCATGCGCTTCTCTTCTTAACCTGATGCGCCCATCGCTTTGGAATAGAGTAAATCTGGATTCATCAGACCACATGTCCTTTTACCATCGCTCCACAGTCCAATCTTTATGCTCCCAAGCAAATTGAAGTCGTTTTTTCCAATTAGACTCACTAACAAGTGGCTTTCTTGTGGCCTCACAGCTGTTTAGTCCCAATCCTGTAAATTCTCATCGCATGCGTGCAGAAATGCTCTTTCACTATTAAACACAGCCGTGAGTTCTACATGTGGATGACATGGTTGTTTAAGAGATGAGAAGCTACACACTGCATCAGTTAGGGTTATATAAGAATTGTTGCCAGCTGAAACATATTAATCACTGCAATAATGATCCAATCATAGACTCTTAAGTATCTGCTTATTTAAATCCAAACGGTGACTATTTTTTTGGCCAGGCAGTGTATAATGCATGTCACCCAGCTGTAGTCTGACTTGTGTATAAACACCCAAAAATCTCTGCAGTTTTACCAATTAAGCGTGAAGGTGCTTCTCCAGAATACAATAACACAGTAAAAACAAAGACGTTTGAAGAGATTACAGTAGCTAATCTATGTTTACTATGCTGCCAGGGTGGCACATGTTATAACTAAAGCACTAAAATAAAGACTCTTAATGAACCTTGATTAAATAAAAAAACTTAAAGCTCTGAAGGGTATTGTCTCTGAGAGGCATCCACCTACACACGTGTTGAGCTATGATGAACCTCAATGGGTTTAGCTTGAAATGCAATGAAATGGATCTGAATTATTTACTCAATCAGCATCTCTTAAAGAGATTGGAAAGGCAACAGGATACTGCAGACAGGTGGCACAGGCCCATTTCAACTCTACACCTGACTGTAGATAAGTGGTAATGTGAGCTGATAACTAGCGGTTTCTGACATCCTGTCCTCTTGGTTTGGCCATTAACTGAGTAGTGGGGGAAGGAACTGAGCGACAGAAATTAAAGCTAAAGCTCTGGACCAAAGAGAAACACCTAGAATAACAAGATAAACTTCATTGGTAAATACTCAACGCAACAAAGATTAATAACAAAACTAAGACTGAGCTGAAAGAATTGCATAACGATTAATCACAATTCTTTTTCTCACAATATTACATCGATTCTTGTATCAATATTTATCATTTATTTTTATGTGCATTCATATCATTTCCTATATTACAATGAATATAAAAGTGGGTCGTCTAAATAAGCACAAACTCTAAAGCAGAATAGGACGATGTAATCTGATATCGACGTTATCGTACAAATGTCCCGATTGCGACACTCATTGACAAACGATGATCGACAATATGCGGAAACGGCTAAATATATTAAACAGTAGCCCAGGGTGTAAAATTTGCACCCGCCACCCGCCAAATGCGACGAGGCTCAGTCCAGCTCCTTATTCGCAAGCTCCTCGTCCAAATGCAGGTATTTCATGAGCGGGTAATTTTGCAACAATGTTGGGTGACCTGTAAGATGTCTCAGAGTAACACATGACAAGAAATGCTGTTAAACACAAAGACACGCGCTTGAAGAAACACTTGATTCGATTTTTAAGCGTGTCCTGTGGAACACATGCATGTAAAGAGTTATCACTATTTATTTTCTGTTTCAGTCGTCTGAAAACTGTTTGCGAGGATAGTGTCGTCCATGAGAATACAGCAAATGACCTCAGACCATCTCAGGAGGTGCTCGAAGTTTAGTTCGCTTTATTTCCACGGATCAGTTCACACTTACGCATTGTGAACGCAACTCTGCAGGTTCACTCATATACGTATAACTTTGTTTTAAAGAAACAAAGACGAAAGTGATTAAATAATAAAATACTGCAAGACCACGTTCACCTTGAACCTAAAATTGACTTCTGTTTTCTTTTCTTTAGGCAGCATTAACTGTAATAACGAAACGCAATACAAACACAAATTCGATAAGAACATATTTGGCAGCATTATTTTGGGAAAACAAGGGAATTTATTAGGCTTACACCTAAATGTTGAACTTTCTAGAGGTAATGGTTTATTTACATTTCAATTAGTATTATCTTTACATTTATAATTGTCTTTAGTTCTTAATTTGTAGGCTATTAGTAATTTTCCTCCTGTTGTCGTGGACGGATTCTTGCATGATGGAAAATGAGGCCGTTGGAAATGGTAAATGTTTGGATTTAGGAAGGTGGTTATATAACATTTTTGGATCACTTTGTTATTTTAATTGTTTTTTTTTTTCTTTTAAAGTGCAATTTGGATTTAGAAATATCTTTTTAAGTTTTTCATGTTTCAATAAATTAATAAATTTTCAAAGCAAAAATATTCACCGACCCTCGGCAGATTGACGATGTAATATATTTTGTGCATATGATTGTCCAGTCCTAGTTGCCTTTCAAAGTATACTCTTTTGACCGTGAGCGAGTAAGATCGCGTTTGGCGCAAGCACTCTACAACTGCTTTGTGATACTCTTTTAGTACAATCGACGGCAGGTGCATGCGCCGAAAATCTGGGTATACTTGCGATGTTGATCGCTCCGTGTACAGTATGTGCGAGGCAAATCCAGTCATCAGCACAGTCTGCGCAGGGCAACAAAAGTATAAACTGTAAAAATGCTTTGTGAAGTAACCTAAAAAATTTGCTTTATTTGGTAACATCTAAATTAACTGGTTTTATTCAATTCAAAAATGTTATTTTACCTAAATACAATTACCTGTCAAATTAGGTTACACGAACAAAAGTAATCTTTATGGGGTAAATTAAGTGGAAATACTGTAGAACCTTGAGGTAAAAATGGCAAGTTACCACTTTTTTACAGTGTACTTTGGCCTTACTGTAACCAATCACAGACGTTGCTCGCTTCTGTGTATAATTTATTCAAAATGTAAATAACAGCTTTGTTTTTTATGCTTCTTAGAGGGCCGATGTGAAGTTGACCAGAACTAGTTTTGATTTATTGATGTTTAAAACCACAATAAAGTAATTCAGGAAAAGTTCTCAGCTTGTTTTGGATGTGTAGCCGACATAAAAGACTACAGCATGCAGTTAATCCACCCAAAATAAATATTTTAATGTAAATTCTATTAATCGAAATTAATCGCATTTACAATATCAAAGGAAATAATTGACAATTGTTATGATTTTGTCATAATAACGTAGCCCTGTGTGTCTTTTGCATATTTGCCAATGTTTTAATTGCAATCCAATTACAGTATTGTTATGCATTGCAATGTATTGAACCGTGACATATTGCATTAATTAAAACTCACACAGATGCCGTAATAATTACCAGTGTGATCTTCAAATTTAAGCCTCTATTTTTGTGTAAAGATGCAACTATAATAGGGTAACACTTTACAATAAAGTTCCATTTGTTAATATTAGCTAATGCATTAGGTATCATGAACTAACAATGAACAATATATTTATTACAGCATTTATTAATCTTTGTTAAAGCTAGTTAATAAAAAATACAATTGTTCATTGTTAGTTCATGTTAGTTCATAGCACATTAACTACTGTTAATTTATACAAGTTATGGTGTTACTATATATTGAAATGAACATTAACCAAGATTAATAACTAAAGTCTTGTTAGTTCATGTTAACTAATGGAACCTTATTGTAAAGTGTTACCTCTAATAGTTATTAAAATTTGTGTTAAGTTCTATTCCTAAATATCTAACCTTGTATTCCTAACTTAGTGATATCCCATGCTGCCTCTCGGGTATCTGCACTGAGCGCATGTCTGGTGTTCTGCAGCATCTCGCAGCACACACCTGTTTCTCAGTCTATAATAAAGACAACAGGGGAAGCATGTCACAGAGGACACTGATGCAACTCTGAGAAACCCTCAGCGAATTGTTTAGGTGTCGAGACTCACACATTGAAGCCGGTGTGGTTTGGAATATCTGTGAATAGGTCACATTTCTGTATCCGTCTTTAGCTGCTGCGTCAAGAGACATCAAAACGTATGTTTCTAAAACTGACTCTGTCTTTCAGCGGTTACCAGCGAATGGAAACTGTTACGGAGGAGAAAACTGCTAAGTTATGCTGAGCCACGAAACAAACCCCAACACTCCAACACAGAGCATTAGTTAGCGTGATAGATGGCGTCTGAAGACCATCAGTGGACAACTGCACCAATGTATAGTCATCCAGCCATTCTATTTATTCCCATCAAGCAAAATGAAATAAACATTGACCCTGTTTACGGGCTGCACGATTATGAAAAAATGATAATTGTACATTATTTCTCTTGGTATTGTAATTGCAATTAATTTCAAATAATACAATTTATAGTATACTTGCATGATGTGTACTATACTATATGTAGGCTACATCCAAAACAAGCTGATAATGGTGTTTTTAATGCTAGTTTTAAACATCAGTAAATCAAGACTGCACTCAGAAAAATAACTCTTCAGCTGAACTTGATTCAGTCACGGACAGCGGCTCCACATGTTTTAAATGAGTTTTCTTAAATAAAAATTACTATGTAATTTAAACTTAAATACTTAAAGTAGAGTAAACTTAACTGAATCAAGTAAACCCAACTAAATTTGACATGTTAAAATAATTGGAAACTTATTTAGTGATATGTTAGCATGCTAAACACATGTTGGTGGGAAGCACTACTGAGTGCAACTTGGTCACTATGCTATGGTAAGCATGGCAATCGATCAATCGATAAAGCAATATGTAGAATATTCAAAATATTCTGCAAAGTGTGTGGAGAACTAGAAATCCTCTTCCTAGTTTCAGTTAACCAAACCAAAAAAAATTTAATTCGGTTATATTTAATGCGTTACATCTTTAATGCGGTTATATTTAATGCGTTACATCTTTAGTGCGGTTATATTTAATGCGTTACATCTTAAGTGCGGTTATATTTAATGCGTTACAGCTTTAATGCGGTTATATTTAATGCGTTACATCTTTAATGCGGTTATATTCAATGCGTTACATCTTTAATGCGGTTATATTCAATGCGTTACATCTTTAATGCGGTTATATTTAATGCGTTACATCTTTAATGAGGTTATATTCAATGCGTTACATCTTTAATGCGGTTATATTTAATGCGTTACAGCTTTAATGCGGTTATATTTAATGCGTTACATCTTTAGTGCGGTTATATTGAATGCGTTACATCTTTAATGCGGTTATATTCAATGCGTTACATCTTTAATGCGGTTATATTCAATGCGTTACATCTTTAATGCGGTTATATTTAATGCGTTACATCTTTAATGAGGTTATATTCAATGCATTACATCTTTAATGCGGTTATATTTAATGCGTTACAGCTTTAATGCGGTTATATTTAATGCGTTACATCTTTAATGCGGTTATATTTAATGCGTTACATCTTTAATGCAGTTATATTTAATTCGTTACATCTTTAATCCCGTTATATTTAATGGGTTACATCTTTAATGCGGTTATATTTAATGCGTTACATCTTTAATGCCGTTATATTTAATGTGTTACATCTTTAATGCGGTTATATTTAATGCGTTACATCTTTAATGCGGTTATATTTAATGGGTTACATCTTTAATGCGGTTATATTTAATGCGTTACAGCTTTAATGCGGTTATATTTAATGCGTTACAGCTTTAATGCGGTTATATATAATGCGTTACATCTTAAGTGCGTTTATATTTAATGCGTTACATCTTAAGTGCGGTTATATTTAATGCGTTATTAAAGTTCAAATAATAAAGAAGCAGATCAAGTCAATAACTACAAACTCTGAAACGGTCATTTCTCTGTGCGGTCAGCGTCTCTTCTATGAGTCACGTGAGGTGTCCCGATCTGAGGGGGAGAGATTGAAACTGCACCAGCTGATGCACACTCTATCACGGGACACTCATCCCTCGAGCGCACACACTTAATGCAGCTAGATTATAACGAGATGACTCGTGACTTATTGAATAAGTAATATATGTGTCACTGTGTGTTTATTATCATGAAGAAAACTGTCAATATGCAGCTTTATTTATAAGAGAGAGTTTAAGTTAAAGATGGACTGAAGTGAACAGAAAGGTGAGAGAGGGTCGTCTTCACCCCATTAAACACCGCAACAAAATATATTTTTGGTTTGTTTTTGTCTTGGCTTGTTTTCCAATATAAATATCTAAAACTCCTTTAAAACAACGTACATTTACTTTAGCAGCTATACTGCAGAAGAGAAAAAACTGTTATCTGAGAATGTTGAATATAATATTAAAAATACAAATATTTTAAAATATCTAAAAATCCTTTAAAAAAGATGCATTGACCTGAGAAGCAGCATATAAGATATTTAAACTTGCTTTTAGAGAACAGATCTTGAATATAAGTATATTTTGTCTTTACTGCACTCGCAGAAGTATAACCAAGTGAAAAAATACATTAATATACAAAATACACTTATATTTAAGATCTATTCTCTTAAAGTCTAAATATCTTATATGATAATGCTCAAGTAAATGTTTCTTGTTTTAAGGATTTTTAGACCATTTAAAATGGAAAACAAGACAAAAACACTTGATGACAATAGATATTTTTTGCAGTGAATTTTTTACTGAATTAAACTGAATAAAAAACACATTTCCTTTAATTCAGTGAATGTCATTTAGAGGTATTTTTAAAAGATGATTTTGTCCTCTTTATTGTTAGTAAGCACATTTAATACAACCTTTTAATTCGGGGCACAAGCTGAATAATCGATTAAGAACTAATGATTAATCGTTGCAATAATCGCAGAATAATCGTTAGATTAATCGATTATCAAAATAATCGTTAGTTGCAGCCCTACAAACCACATGATAAACAAAACTGTTTTTCAAATAATATTAAAATAACTAAAAGATTAAATGGATGTAGACCTAAATGGAATGCTGTTATTGACACTTTATTAGTTAACTGTGGCAGCTGTAATCCTGATTATTTGATTAATTGTTCAGGCCTACTTTCCACTTTCTTATATGTGTTACAGGTCTTATTGTGAATTTATCATTGCACGTTATTCCAAAGAAAAAAGTTATTGTAATCATCCATCAGGACTTTCCTTTTCGGGTGATGTCACCAAGACCTCTTACTTTTCAACGACCTGTCATATAGAGATAGGTCTGTCATGATTACTAAGAAATTGTCTGATCGTGGTTTTCTGATTTAACCGTGGTTATTTATTTGAGAACCACGATTATTACGCACTTCTGATTACAATCAGAATTTATTGACCAAATAAGGGAATTTTAAGTGAATGTATAAATGCAATGAACGGTGCGTTCGTGTGTCATTCAGCTGAACTCCGAGTCCGAGTGTCACTGAATCACACCGCGGACGTCCCACAGAGTAGCTCCTGTCTGGAAGAGCCTTGCGCCAAACTCCCACAAAATGTAAACGAACAAATACAACCTTTGATAGTGAACTCAAAGCGCTCCAGCTTCACTTTAAACGACTGTGTAATGGTAAATGTTCCTGGTCATAATGAGTTTATATACACAGTGTTAATGACATGCAGTGACGGAAACTCTATTTCTGTGGAGTGATAACATGATTAAAGGAAATCTCAAAGGTTTTGTTTCATGAGAATTAAGGGCTCAATGGTTTAATCAAAGAGCTTTAAAATAATATGTAAAAGTAAAAAAAATCAGGACAGAAATATTTTACTATTGCATCATATAATATAGTATAATACAATGTAAATATATATTTATTTTATATATATATATACACACACACACACACACACACACAATGTTTTATGATTTACGAAGACAACAGTGTACAAATTGACCAAAACTAAAGTTGACCAAAAAGAGAGACATATTTTAAGTATTAAAAAATATTTTGATATTTAAAACATTATTTTTCATGTCACTCATAAGTTTTTAAAGCCTTAAAAGGAAATCATGCATCCCTATTTTATTATTTGATTTATATATTTGAAGTTAAATATGTAAAATGACTTCTTAAGGTGTGTGAAGCACCCATGCATCTTAAGTAATATAACAATTTATCCAATTAATCATGAAAGCCCTAAAACAGACAATTAATCGTCATAATCACAATTATTTGTTTGACAATTAATCGTCAGCCAAATTTCATAGTACAGACCAATTTTTATGATCCTAAACCATTTCAAATGGATAAAATCTACATTTATTCCTCATTGAATTTCCAGTTTCAGTATGGAAATATGTCACATTACGGAAGTAAAATGGGTCAAAGACACGTTTCATTTTGACTTTAAGCCTACTATGTTTTTGAAATCATCATCAATAAAAAAAATGAGAAGACTTGATTTACCGATGCATAAAACCGCAATAAAGTAATTCAGCTCAACAGTTCTCAGCTTGTTTTGGATGTGTAACCGGCATAAAGTATACAGCATGCAGTTAATCCAACCAAAATAAGTATATTAATCTTTAAAAACAATCATATCTGCTGATATCTGTGGAATTTAAAAAAGGCTAAAATATCTACATCTAAATCAGTACTGTGCTGGACTGGTCACACATGCATCCCTTTGCATTATAATACAGACCAATCGTGGGGAAAAAATATGATTTATCAGATGAGAGGACAAAAATTATGGCTATAAAATTATGGCATGAATATAAAAATGCATGACGATATATCGCTTTTATCAATTAATCGGTACCGATAGTTGCTTTTTGGAACTATCGGGTATCGGCAAAAATCTGTCGACAGTTGACGATAGTTTTTTCATAATTTAGTCATTTCAAAATAAGAGTGTCCTGTGTGTTTAGGGATTGTTTATACTTAAAAGTACTGCGTTATGCACCAAATCTTATTTTTTCTGGTTATTTTGAGGATTTTGGTTTAACAAAAAACTGCATCTGTTATTTTATTTATTTTGGACTCTTTGCCTTTACCCGGCATAGTAAAGAATGAATAAGATACGTTTTTGACATTCTATAAATCTATTTTAAAAACTATCGGCCGATTAATCGGTTATCAGCCTTTCCCACCACCTTAGTTATCGTTATCGGCTAAATCCACTATTGGTCGACCTCTAGTTACTACAATATTAAATTTGGTTTTAAAATGAATTTGGATGATGAAATGCTTATTCAAGGTTTTTACTACAAAACTTCCTCAAACATCTCAATAAGCTGATCCAACTGAACAAAACTGGAATACGATCTTGAAATGAATTATCTTATAGGTTGTAGAGGTCGACCGATAGTGGATTTTGCCGATACCGATAACCAAGATGGTGGAAAGGCTGACAACTGATTAATCGGACGATAGTTTTTAAAATCGATTCATAGAATTTCAAGAACAAATCTTTGTATTTGCCTGCCATAGTACTGTGCCGATAACCGATAGTTCCTAAAAGCAACTATCGCCACCGATTAATTGATAAAACCGATATATCGATCTGCCTCTAATAGGTTGTGCTGCCTACACACTAGCTTCCTCATTTATACATAGTAATTATTACACTGAAAGCTCACAGTAAGACATGCAACCTAACAAATAAGATGCTCAAAACACATTGTGGCAGTAAAGCACTGGCTGGCATTTGACTTGATGAAGCAGTATGGGTTGTGGTACTATTAATTTGGCAAGGTGTTATTAGCTTATACACAGGAGGATATTACACAGCTGTGCAAATATTCAATGATAACAAAAACTGTGTCTCAAAAATCCAATGAGCTTCCTACCTAGACAGCTGCCATTTTGGGGCATTATAAGGCACGAATGCACCTATGATGTCCAAAAATGGTGACTAGATAGGGAGCACACAAGATGTGGTCTAACATCCCAAAAAATGCTGCAAGAACCTCTAACGCCCAAATTGTTGTCTAATGTCTAGGTAGGCAGCTCACTGGGTTTTCCTGTGGTCTATGAGGAGCAAAAATGCTGTCTTAGTTGGCAGCTCATTAGGTTTTCATTATGCCCTAAAATGTCTCAAAAATCTAATGAGCTACCTACCTAGACAGCTGCCATTTTAGGGCTACACAAGGCATGAATGCACCTATGATGCCCAAAAATGGTGACTAGATAGGGAGCACACAAGATGTGGTCTAACATCTCCAAAAATGCTACAAAAGCCTCTAAAGCCCAAATTGCTGTCTAATATCTAGGTAGGCGGCTCATTGGGTTTTCCTGTGGTCTATGAGGAGCAAAAATGCTGTCTTAGATGGCAGCTCAAGATTATGCCCTAAGATGTCTCAAAAATCGAATGAGCTCCCTACCTAGACAGCTGCCATTATAGGGCTATACAAGGCATGAATGCACCTATGATGCCCAAAAATGGTGACTAGATAGAGAGCACACAAAATGTGGTCTATCATCCCAAAAATGCTGCAAGAACCTCTAATGCCCAAATTGTTGTCTAATGTCTAGGTAGGCAGCTCACTGGGTTTTCCTGTAGTCTATGAAGAGCAAAAATGCTGTCTTAGTTGGCAGCTCATTAGGTTTTGATTATGCCCTAAGATGTCTCAAAAATCTAATGAGCTACCTACCTAGACAGCTGCCATTTTAGGGCTACACAAGGCATGAATGCACCTATGATGCCCAAAAATGGTGACTAGATCGGGAGCACACAAGATGTGGTCTAACATCTCCAAAAATGCTACAAAAGCCTCTAATGCCCAAAACTGTCTAATGTCTAGGTAGGCGGCTCATTGGGTTTTTGTGTGGTCTATGAGGAGCAAAAATGCTGTCTTAGATGGCAGCTCAACATTATGCCCTAAGATGTCTCAAAAATCAAATGAGCTCCCTACCTAGACAGCTGCCATTATAGGGCTATACAAGGCATGAATGCACCTATGATGCCCAAAAATGGTGACTAGATAGAGAGCACACAAGATGTGGTCTAACATCTCAACAAATGCTGCAAGAACCTCTAATGCCCAAATTGTTGTCTAATGTCTAGGTAGGCAGCTCACTGGGTTTTCCTGTAGTCTATGAAGAGCAAAAATGCTGTCTTAGTTGGCAGCTCATTAGGTTTTGATTATACCCTAAGATGTCTCAAAAATCTAATGAGCTTCCTACCTAGACAGCTGCCATTTTAGGGCTACACAAGGCATGAATGCACCTATGATGCCCAAAAATGGTGACTAGATAGGGAGCACACAAGATGTGGTCTAACATCTCCAAAAATGCTACAAAAGCCTCTAATGCCCAAAACTGTCTAAAGGTGAGGAAAAAATGCTAAGTTGGCAGCTCATTAGGTTTTGATTATGCCCTATGATGCCCATATATGCTGTCTAGGTAGGCAGCTCAACTAGGCTTTGAGACACAGAGGCAATGGGTCAATAGCTTAGCAAGAGTAACTCATGCTTTATAACAATGGAAGACGGACAGATAACCACCATATGCTGTTTTATATCCCACAAAACCACTTGTAAAGCCATCCAGCAACATCTACCGTCAGGAAATGAAAACACAAACATTTAATTAATGAGAAAAATCATTCTGACTCATTTACAGGCTAAATGAACGACAGTCAGAGGCTAACGTGAAAGCTGAAATGACTCAAATATAGACGTTTGATACATCTAAAACGCATTTGACGAGTTAAAAAACACGGAAAGCACATAAAAACGCGGTACATGTCAACATAAATAGAGATAATGTGAATAAATCATGATGCTAATGTTAGCCGCTTAGCAACACCTGCTTCGTGAGAAAATGATGCTGCACCGATTTCATCGCGTTTCCGCACAAAGATCTCACAGATACAGTTAATAGTTATCATTTTTATCCGATAAAGATATTTAAACGGCGTCAGGTGTCTTTCGCTCTTCAGGTGTGTAATAAATAAAAGCAGATGAGCGGAGGAACATCTGGACGCAAAACAGAAAGAACCAGAGAAAGAGCCAGCACAAACACTGCACAATAACACCAATAAAAGCAATCAAACACACACTATATTTCACATTTTACTCTAGTCAATGCATACAGATAAAAAACACACACAACTATAATGCAGCGGTTACATAGCGCACATGTGTATTTATAATCGAGCGGTAAATATTGATCATATTCACCTGGACAAGTGTGAGGATGAGGATGGGAGGAAGGCGCTGGTAAGGATGGAGCGGAGAGGAGGAGGTTGTTGTTGTTATTGTTGGTGGGATACAGTCGCCAGGACTACGGTGACTATGGCGCTGCAGCGCAGAGCAACGGTTGCTATAAAGCGCGCCACGCAACCAACCTTGACGCTGCGGGAAAGAGGCGGAGTCAGTGACAGGTTCTTTATAAAGCTCTGGACTCAACCAAACCTGACGCAGTAGGGGAGGGGAGGAGTCAGAGCTAATTGACTAAAAAAAACAAAAAAACAGGCATGAGCGGAATGAAATGGGCGGAGTCAGTGAGTTCTAATATCTATATGTTAAAGGATTAATTCACCCAAAAATGAAAATTCAGTCATTGTTTACTCACCCCTGTGTTGTTATAACACTATATGACTTTCTTCATTTTCTGAACACAAAGGGAGAAATTGTGAATAAATGTTGTGCTCAGTGATGTCATACAATGGCAGTTTATGGTGACCACCTCTTCAAGCTTCAAAAGAACACAAAAGTATAATTCAGAAGTCTAATAAATTATTCCATGAGACTCATGATTGTTATGAAAGCATACGATAAGATTTGGTGAGAAACAAACTGAAATCTAATGTGTTATTTAGTGAAAATGTTCACTGACCGTTGATTGTTTTTCACCAAATAAACAAGGCTGGGCATAGAAATGCATCAATTCTTCAACTACAAACTCTTCAGACATGTTTAGTAAGTTCTGTTCTCTGTTTTGTGTGCAGTTGTGTTGTGTACTGTTGTCATTATCGCTGTGGAGGACCTGTTTTTAGATAAACGAGTTTTCGCTTGAACGCCCCAATGTCGTGAGGGGGCTGCGTGAACTGTTGCTCTCGTGTCCTATCATGAACGCTCACAGGAGATCAACGGTCAGTGAACATTTTCACTAAATAATACATTAGATTTCAGTTTTTCACATCAAATCTTATCGTATGCTTTCATAACAATCATGAGTCTCATGAATAATTTATTAGACTTCTGAATTATACTTTTGTGTTGTTTTGAAGCTTGAAGAGGTGGTCACCATAAACTGCCATTGTATGACATCACTGAGCACAACATTTATTCACAATTTCTCCCTTTGTGTTCAGAAAAAGATAGAAAGTCATATAGTGTTATAACAACACAGGGGTGAGTAAACAATGACTGAATTTTCATTTTTGGGTGAACTAATCCTTTAACGGCCTCCAAATACATTGTTGTGCACTCAAATTTTATATCTGGGGTAAATATTATTAGATTAATGCAGTAAAATGTTGCACATCAGGGAAAACATGTCAGTGTGTTATCATCATATACGTGGCTCTGCACATTGACTGAATGTGTGATGTGAACACAAGCTTGTATTAAATGTTTTGGTAACGTGGGATGGTAGTTGCTGTTGCAGTTTTCTCAGTATACAGTAAGTCCAACACTTAGACACAGCTGATATTGGACAGATTATTTTTATTATTATTTTTTGGCCTGTATGGATGGGACTTTATAATGCATGTTTGCATGTGTTTCTAAAGTAAATAAAATTAAAATTAAAGTCAACTTTGTTTCATTCTGACCACATCTGCTGAATAAACGGAGCCAGGTGAGATTTAAAACCCCTCATTGAAACCACTTTACTTGATTTACTTTTTACCACAAAGACTGTGTGTTTCAGTGCAAAAGCTAAAACAATAAACAACTTTTAAATGTGCATGTAATGCAAAGAAAATAAAGGTCCAGATAGCTTGCTCTAGATTTTAACATGGCTAAAAGCATTAAAGTAAAAGGCTTTATTATGATATTTTAGTAGCATACATTCTGCTTTATGGATGGGTATAGAAAGAATAAAAAAACACAAATTTAACATAAATACAATAAACAATTACTACTTTCAATAATCAGCAATGGAGAGTGTTTCCATGCATAAGCCAGACAAGGATGCAGCATGTAAACCTCTATAACAACTCATGTTTATAGTTTATTTGAGTAAATAAAACTGAAAACATATGCTTTATGTATACATATTTACATAGCCTATCAGAATGGCTTTAATTTGAGATAAGTGCATTTGATTGTCAGTGTTTTGAAATGTTTTGCTTATACTTGGACTATTTACATACAATGACCCTCAAATGTACTTTGATACTTTAAGTCACACTTAAAAATGCATTTAATAATATGTAAAAGCAAGTGTTATTCATTAAAAAGAAAGGTAGCAATTTTGAGTAAGCAGAGCTATCATTTTTAAAGCAAAACATTTGATAAAAACACATTTGTTAGGTTTGAAAACATAAAACAATAGTTATATCCAAATTCACACATTTTTAGTGACAAAGGAAACCGTTCACCCAAAACACAAACAAAGATTTTGTGATGGATATATTGATGTGCTTTTTGTCAGTACAATGCAAGTCAATGGGTCCAACACTTTCAAGCTCCAAAAAGGACATACAAGGCAGCATAAAGGTTATCCATTCAAGTCCAGTGGTTTAATCCATGTCTTCTGAAGCAATATGATCGGTTTTGGGTGAGAAACAGACCAAAATATAACTCCTTTTTCACTATAAATCTTGACATTTGCAGTCTTCTTGGCGCAATCATGATTTGAAGCTTCATAACACTTCCTAGTGTTTAACGCAGAGTGCTGTACATGCTTCAGAAGACATGGATTAAACCACTGGAGTCGTACGGATTACCTTTTTGGAGCTTGAAAGTGTTGGACCCCATTGACTTGCATTGTACTGATAAAAAAAACATCAATATATCCACCACAATATCTTTGTTTGTGTTCCGCAGAGTAAAGAAAGTCATACGAGTTTGAGATGGCATTAGGGTGAGTAATGTTGAGAGAATTATTATTATTAGGTGAACTATTCCTTTAAGTGTCCTAATACTTTTTGGGGCAAATTTCTCCAAAAGACTGGGCCGACAAGAGGAGAATTCTACCTAATTCTACCTCAATGATTTACACAACTCAAGTGACATTCACCCTTCAGTATAAACACATGAGATCTGGCTTGAGCATCTCTCCACATCGCGGATGTGAAGATAATTGTCCTCGGACACTGAAGGCACCTGCTCTTCCAAAAACTCCTCGGTTCCGGCCGGGCAATCAAACACTGCTGTTACAAACACACACAGACCATTAAAACCATTATGCCTCTGTTTTAAACTAGCATGCAAGTTTGTGCAATTCATATCACAGTGGTTTTACCAGAGACGCCTGACAGAGTTCTGTGCACCGGTTCAAGATTCTGCTGAGATGAGTCGGAAGAACCCAGATTGTCCTCAAACATGTTCATCTGCATCATGGAAAAGGAAGTGATGTGCTTGGCAGCATGTGGTGAGTCGCTGTATGAGAACACACTCTGAGCATCACCAGAGAAACCTGAGAACATTAAAGCATTTCAATATTTGCTAACAAAGATTTACACATCAAAGCATTGTTTTATGACATGCTAGTACAATCTATCTACTGTAATTTAGCTACATTTCTATATCTTTAATTTAAAGGAATAGACCCTTTTTACATATCTGGGTTTGGAATGTGGAATTAAACTACAGCAGAGTAACTTCTACATTATAGCCATGAATGGGAGACTATAGCAAATATTTGTGCATTCCCTTTTGCTCCAACAGCAAAAAAAAAAAGAAAAAAAACAAATTCTGCTGTTTTGTTTCCACGGCTTTCCAAAATAAAAACAGGTCCTCCAAAGTGATAGTGACAACAGAACACAACACAGCTGAATACAAAACAGAGAACAGAACTTACTAAACATGTCTGAAGAGTTTGTAGTCGAAGAATTGATGCATTTCTATGCCCAGCCTTATTTTTATTTTTTTTATTTTCTCCCCAATTTGGAATGCCCAATTCCCAATGCACTCTAAATCCTCGTGGTGGCGTAGTGACTTGCCTCAATCTGGGTGGCGGAGGATGAATCTCAGTTGCCTTCATGTCTGAGACCGTCAATCCACGCATCTTATCACGTGGCTTGTTGAGCACATTACTGCGGAGACCTAGCACGTGTGGAGGCTTCAAGCTATTCTCCGTGGCATCCACGCACAACTCACCACACGCCCCACTGAGAGCGAGAACAACATTATAGCAACCACGAGGAGTTTACCCCATGTGACTCTATCCTCCCTAGCAACCGGGCCAATTTGGTTGCTTTGGAGACCTGGCTGGAGTCACTTAGCATGCCCTGGATTCGAACTTGTGACTCTATGGGTGGTAGTCAACGTCTTTACCCGCTAAGCTACCCAGGCCACCCCAGCCTTATTTTTTTGAAAGTTTTTGGACCGGTTCAGTTCACAGCGGATGGAGCTACCCGCGCAATGGCGAAAATTGAAACGCGATCGAGAGAATGTACCATCGCTTGTTACTACATGTAATCATGTGTCGTTTGATGTCAGGTTGGGACACGGTGTGACTGTGGCTGTCTGTAGCTCCTCTATGTTTCTGTTTGATTTCTGAATACTCCATTAAAAAAATAAGGCTCCCTCAGCAACTGTATGAGGAATCTCGTTGCAGCTGTGGTTGCATCATGTTATGAATTTACACGTACTAATTAAAAAATATAAAATATAAAAAGGTTTGCTAGATTCATGCTGCTAAGTAAGGTGGAAACGTGTCATTACAGTCTGTAAAAAGGGTCCATAGTTCCCCCTAAAATAAAAATTCTGTCATCATTAATTCGCCGTCAAGTTGTTCTAAACTCATGTGACTTACTTTCTTCTGTGGAACACAAAATAAATGTTTTCCAAACATGGAAACTGGATAGTTATTTATACTGATAAGTTCCAAAAAGGACATAAAATAAAAGTATTGTGAAAGCATTATAATAGTACCATAAAATATATTCCTAGTCTTCTGAAATCATGTGATAGATTGTGTGAGGAACAGAACCAAATTTAAAGCTATTTTTTTTCATGGAAAGGTATGCAAATATTTCTCTCACTCCCTGAAAGATATTAATGAAATAAGTGTTGTGAGATATCTCACCGTTCTCTGAGACAGCTCTAGAGCTCTAGTAAACAAAATTGTGTCTGCGGTCCGAGGTCTCTAACGCTTTCTGCCTGTCAATCATTTTGCGCGTTCTCACAGTACTGTAGTTGCAGCAAATTGAGGCTTAATGCCATTTTTATGCCATGTTGTTCATAACAGTTGTCAGTTGAGGGCGCTATTTTGCTGCTGTTGTTTTTGCAAAAGCTTCTGCTCCATATCGGTCTCAATAAAGCTCATTTGGTAAATTTTGGAGTGCAGGATTTTGGAAAAGGGGGCGTGGCTAATCCAACGGCTCAATTTGTGGAAATTCCAGAATGGCTAAAATCGCTTACAGCACCTTTAAGTTGTTATTTACTGATAATCTTCTTCTCCACCACAGCTATCAAATCTTATTTGGTCTACTCTTTGTACTTTTATGGTTTTAATTTGTCTGTTTTGGCGCTTGACAGTATAAATCACCATTCACGTTCATTGTATGGAAAAGATCAGCTTGGACATTCTGCCTAATGTCAGATTTAGCAAAATGACAATGTAAAAGAAAAATCTAATTTTAACGAAAGACAGTCATGCAGGTCTGAAATGACATGAGGGTGAGTAAATAATAATATAATTCTCATTATTGGGTGACACTTTATATTTTGGCATTTTATAGCAGATATACAAAACAATAAATTTCACAACAAGAATGAGAACATTATAATCAAATGTCCCACAGTACTTCCCCCCTCCTTGTCCCATATGGCCTCAGCAATGTCAGTAACGGGAGTAAACAAACATTCCATCTTCAGAGTAACAAAAATACATAAAGGTAGCATTAAAATAATACATGGAAACAAAGGGTGAACTATTCCTTTAAGCTAGACGGTAGTGTAATATGAGCTCGGAAAAACTTTATACTATCTGTATGATGAGATTAGATGTATATTAGATGGATCTATTTTTGACTTTGCCCGACAGACAACCATCTGTTGCTCCTGAGAGCGAAGAACCAATTTGTGAATCATTCAGTGCTGATCAGGCCTGTTTGCTGGTCACAGTCATGTCTTAAATATGCATTACTGCATATCTGTTTACTGGACAGCGCAAATACGCCTTCTGTACATGTGCATATACAGAATATAGTATGGATACCACAGAGAGCTAGATAGATCTTGAGACAGACTTTGTAAACTTCAATTAACATATTAATACAATATCTGTGTACTTTTTGAAGGGGTACTCTGTTCTTTACAGCCCTGCTAATAGATGGAAAACATTAGATAAATCAGTTAAAACAGTAACATACAGTCGTGAATAGCCGGGTGAGGTGATCTGGGATGGTTGGAGTATCTGGGTAGTTTGCGGGTGTTCTGGGTCACCGTGTGGTGCGATGACAGAGGAACTGAAGCGGGCAGCAGCGGTGTGGGGCCGGATGTCACATGATGCGACACTGGAACACTAAACCTGAGAGGTGACAAGGTACAAAACTGTTTTTACTAAGCACTGAATGCCAAATGATCCTAAATCATACATTTTCACAATCCGTCACATTATATATCATCATCCATTCTAAACATACTTTATAAATCTCATTAGATTTAAAAGTCTTGTTTCCACGGTTACTCATATGAGATACTATATAAAAGCTTAAAAACGCTGTCACTGTCAAACGTTTTATAATTAGGCATAAAGCGTTGTGACAACTACACTATTTATATCATATATATATATATATATATATATATATATATACAGTACTGTGCAAAAGTCTTAGGCACATTAGATGTTTCACAAAAGCATTTGTCTTAAGATTTTCTGCTTAAGTGTGTCAATAGAGAATGTGTCAAACATTCATGTTGCAAATAGAATAGAAGAAAGAGAATAAATACATAGAACTGTGTTCTGCAAGTTCTCCAAGATGCCTACAACAACCGATCTGCCAACGACCTTGAAAAACTAAGTGAACCTTTGAGAATTAGTGCTGTTTTAAAGGTGCTCACACCAAGTATACATTTAGTTTTATAATGTAAATATATATACTGTATATCAGTCCTGTGAAAGAATATTTGCCCCCATCCTGATTTCTGCTATTTTTGTGTATACCTGTATTTCATATGAAATTGTGTTAGATCTTAAAGGAATATTCCGGGTTCAATATAAGTTCAGCTCAATCAACAGCATTTCTGTCTTAATGTTGATTACCACAAAAATTAATTTCGACTCGTTCCTCCATTTGTTTTTATTTTTTTTTGGAAGGTTTAATAGAAATGTGAAGCTTATGATTTTATAAAAACACTTGCATTGATCTCTGTGTATTATTTGTCCTGTAAAGTTGTTTATATTGTCATTTTTATGGTCATTTTAGGGTTACCATCATTATGTCATGATGGCACAAAGTTGTAAAATTGGATATCTTTCCATAGATGCGGTTAGTAAGTGATTTTATCAGACTAAAATCATGTTAACACACATATTGTTTATGTCTTGTGTCTATACTTTTGAAACAGTGAGTATTTTAATGTTTACAGATTATTGACCCCATTGACTTCCATTGTAAGTGTCTCACTGGAACACACATTTGTGCTTTTATTAAAGAAAAGGAGGAACGAGTCGAAATTTTTTTTTTGTGGTAATCAACATTATGCCATAAATGTTGTTGATTGAGATTAACTCAGAATTGAACCCAGAATATTCCTTTAAAATTAAATATAATATAAAAGGGTAACACTTTACAATAAGGTTTCATTCATTAATATTAGTTAATGCATTAGGTATCATGAACTGACCAATAAACAATATATTTTTCACAGTATTTATTAATCTTTGTTAATGTTAGTTAATAAAAACACAATTGTTCATTGTTAGTTCACGTTAGCAGTTCAAAGTGCATTAACTGATGTTAACATATACAACTTTTGATTTTAAAAATGTGTTATTATATGTTAAAATTAACATTAACCAAGATTAATAAATGCTATAAAAGTATTGTTAACTGTTAGTTCATGTTAACCGATGTTGTTAACTAATGTTAAAGGTGCTGTAAGTGATTTTTGCCGTTCTGGAAAATGAGCGGTTAGATTAGTCACGCCCCCTTTTCCAAAATCCTGCACTCCAAAGATACCAAATGAGCTTTATTGAGACCGAAGTCGAGCAGAAAACAACAGCAGTAAAACAGCGCCCTCAACTGACAACTGTTATGAACAACATGGCATAAAAATGGCATTAAGCCTCAATAATTCGCAGCACATATAATACTATGAGAATGTGCAAAATGATTGACAGGCAGAAAGCATCTCACGACACTTATTTCATTCATATCTTTCAAGGAGTAGGGCGGTTTTTTTTTTCGCATACCTTTCCACGAAAAAATCGCTTACAGAACCTTTAACAGATGGAAACTTATTGTAAAGTGTTACCCATAAAACAAAGTCTAAATTTGATTTTAGAAATTTTAAAATGTGTGTACATATATATATATATGTTATAATGCATAGTTTTTTTTTTGTAGGTTACGGTACGTCTTTTCTGTGAAGTTGGTGTGTTTGTGTGGATTGGCTTTTTACAGTATAATGGTTTTAAACACAGCTCCAATCTTCTTTAGATTCAGAACTATTCATTTTACAATATTAGTGAAGGACTAACATGTAATGGCTTTGTTTTTAATTCAAGTGCTACATAATGTGAAGCCAGACTTGTCATTAATCTGTTATAAATAATAATATATTTTTTTGTTTGCATCCATCAAGGTCCAAAATAGCAAAATGAAATTATGAGCCTTTTAAGTATTCACTCCAAAAATAGTCATTTCCACATGGGTTTTTAAAAGATAAACCATTTAATACATAAACCATTTTCAACAAATTTCCCACAAAAAAAAAAACAATATTGTGATTGTAAAATTACTTCATATTGAGGCTGACTACCACACCTGGAGTCGCGAGTTCGAATCCAGGGCGTGCTGAGTGACTCCAGCCAGGTCTCCTAAGCAACCAAATTGGCCCGGTTGCTAGGGAGGGTAGAGACACATGGGGTAACCTCCTCGTGGTCGTGATTAGTGGTTCTCGCTCTCAATGGGGCGTGTGGTAAGTTGTGTGTGGATCGTGGAGAGTAGCATGAGCCTCCACATGCTGTGAGTCTCCGCGGTGTCATGCACAATGAGTCACGTGATAAGATGCACGGATTGACGGTCTCAGAAGCGGAGGCAACTGAGACTTGTCCTCCAGCACCCGGATTGAGGCGAGTAACCATGCCACTACGAGGACCTACTAAGTAGTGGGAATTGGGCTTTCCAAAAAGGGAGAAAGGGGGATTAAAAAAAAAAAATTACTAGGGCTGGGAAACTGAATGCGTTAATTTGTTGACTGTTTAATGCAAGATTTTTTTTTTTTTTACAAAATTAATGCAGTATGTGTTTTTCCTCCCCACTTCCTGAAATTTCTCTAATGTTTTTCCTTACTTCCTGTGGCTAAAATTGGCTTATATAAATTTCCAGGAGGTACACGCACGACTCGCCTGATTTTGTTTCTAATCATCTTTATTGTGCTCTTTTAGCACTTTGAATCTAACTGTATGCAACAGGCTTCCAAAGCCACATTGTGTTTGTTTTCTTGGATGTAACAAGTACATCAGAACTGTGGCACAAGAACAGAGAAACTGTGTTTAGACGATTTGTGAAAACAGGGGTCAGAGGTATTTCACAACTGATTTACCACACAGTGAGGTAATTAAAGCATTGCCTTGCTCTTCAACAGTATTCCTCACATTTTATGATTCACTTATTGAATTCCTGCTCTGCTCTGGTTGGTGGCTATAGCATCCGCTAATGTGCAGCCCTTCAGACCAAAGCGGTCTTCATCGCCCAAGCCAATTGTCTTGCTTGGAACCCGCGGTGTATGGCGTGCCCACCGCTGGTGCTGGAACAATCACGAGTGGCAAGAAGCCATGCGCATCTGCTTTCAGAGAGGCAGAAAACGTTCCTCAGTGCCTTTGAAGTGCTGCGATGAAGGAATGCGCGTCTATGAGCTGGCAGTCCAAAAATATAAACCTCTTCCCAAACACTTTTGCCATAGCAGACGTGTAAAACACACAAAAGCGCAAGTGGAGCTTTTCTCATGAGAGAAAATGGTGCTTTATATGAATCAGATTATTGAAACCCTGAATTTACAGCCATAAAGCCATGACAACCAATGCGCAAGAACGCATTTGTCGCAGTTCAGAGGAAAAGGAAAGTGATTCACTCTGCCAAGGGAAACCCAAAATGAATGTAAACTAGACTGTGATTCAGCTCAAGGCAGGTTACCTCATTGAAGTTTTACCAAACATAGTAATAGAACAAAAAACATACAGTGTTCACACGACCAGTGCAGATTATTAGACTGGATTCATCAAGCTTGAAAAGATGGATAGAAGTGATGCCAACTTCATGTCATGGATAACCTGTCTTTTACCACTCTGATCTTTGACTGAATACAAATGTACCTTCATTTTCTCCAATCTTAGATGCATGAACAGACATACTTTCTCGTTTTTTACTTCTTCTACGGTATTTCTTTCAGACATCAAGTGAACGCGCTTGTAATTTTAAGCCCAGTAGGAAAGTTCCAGAGAAAAGAGGTTGTTTAGGTTCTCAAGAAACTACTAAAATCAACATCCAGTACCTGTTGTTATTCTGCAGTAAGGTAGGGAACGGCATTCGGAGTCCGTTTGGAGAGAGCAGGTTCTGATGGTTCTGTGGACCAGCTGTGATCTGCATCGGACTGTGCAGGTTAGATGTTTGGCTGGACTGGTTTAATGTAAATACACCTTACACATCAACAGAAGACAAAAAAGAAAATTATTACTGCTTTTGACCTGATTTAAGACACTTTTACAAAAGCCGACTATGGTAAATTAGTTTCTGCAAGCCCAATAGTAATTTGACATTTAATCATGTGCAGGATATAAATTATAGATATCTAACTTAAAATAGAAAATCGGTAATGGAATTACTACTAGTGAAATTGTTAATTTTGGTTTCAGTAATTTTAGTTTTCGCTAGTAAAATCTTTGATTCTTCATCATCACGTGAAAATATCCATTCTTTTTTAAAATTGTATTTATTTATTTATTTTTTATCCCCTTTTCTCCCAATTTGGAATGGTCAATTCCCACTACTTAGTAGGTCCTCGTGGTGGTGCGGTTACTCACCTCAATCCGGGTGGTGGAGGACAAGTCTCAGTTTCCTCCGCTTCTGAGGCCGTCAATCCGTGCATCTTATCACGTGACTCGTTGTGCATGACACCGCGGAGACTCACAGCATGTGGAGGCTCATGCTACTCTCCACGATCCACACACAACTCACCACACGCCCCATTGAGAGAGAGAACCACTAATCACGACCATGAGGAGGTTACCCCATGTGACTCTACCCTCCCTAGCAACCGGGCCAATTTGGTTGCTTAGGAGACCTGACTGGAGTCACTCAGCACGCCCTGGATTCAAACTCGTGACTGTGACCGTGCAATGTCTTATCTAATTTCCGTGAGAGCGCTAACTCTAAGCGCAATGTTCGTGCTAGCGCAAAGCGCAAGTGGGCATTGGTGGGAGTGTTTGCGTTATCTCTGGGTGTATGTGCGCAAACTGTGGATGTATTGTATGTTAATGAAGTTGCACAAAGTGCAATTTGCTAATATCCTGAGAAATAGTTCATTGTGCTAAGACGTTTCAAAAGCAACTCTGTTTTCAGCGCAAAGTCTAAACTCAGTTCCTGCATTTTCAGTTTGGAGATTCCACCAGCAGATGGTGATAAACTTCATGTCCAAACTCTGAAAATACTTTGGAGCATTAAATTATGTCTGTAATGATCACTATTGTAGACGTTTTATGAAACAAATATTCATGAGATTTAGGTCATGGTTTATTTTTCAGTTATGTTTATATTTACAAATGTATTGTATTGGTATTTTTCCACCTGTTGTCATAGAGTGATTTTTAAGTCAGTGCAGAAGAGGCTGATGAAAGTTGGAGAGGGTAAAATGTTTGGATTTGTTATGATTTTTTTGACCACTTTTTTGTATAAAGTGTCATTTGAATTTAGAAATAATTTTGGTTACATTTTTTCGTGTTTCAATAAATGAATTAAATTTTGTACAATTTTAAAATAACTGAAGTGCGTCTGATACAATCACTGTTAATACTAGCCATGATTTGTGTGTCCGCAGATGTAAATAATTAATAATACTTACATTCTCTATGATTTAATGGAGCGTAAATCCATATCCTGACGTGAACCACATTTTTCATGCATTGAAAAGGAGCGTCACTGTCATAGAAATATGCCTGACATTCAACAAGGATGCAGTTAATGCACAAAAAGTCCATTTTTCTATTCTTCAAGTTCACTGCATACAGTCCATTTACACGACCAACTTCTTATGAATGTGCTGTCGTGGTTTATATCGCTGGTGCTTGACAGGAAATGGACTATATAATATGATGCAGATGGTGCCGGAGAAGAACCTCCGAATTAAATTACACTTGACCCAGCCCATTAGTGCATTGTGCACGTAATTTTGCCAAACCCATTTGCACCTAGACTTTTCGCATGCTTACACAAAAATGCCAAAACTTCCTTGCCATGCCCATTGATTTTGCACTTATGACTCTTGCACTTAGCGCTCTTAAAATAGGGCCCTCAATCTTAAAAGGCTTTCTTACTAGTTACAATCACATTTTAGATATCTGAAATTAATTTTGCCTCTAGATAAAACCTAGTTAATGTGCATTTTTACTAGTTGCAATTCAGTTCAGGAATGGATATTTGCACTGTAATAATTATTGATATTATTGAATACTAGTAAGAAGTAAAAAGATGATACATGTACTTTACATTTTAACTAGTAAGAAATTAATTCTAGACATCTTTTAACAGGAGTCAGTGACAGATCATTGTGAAATTTTACTAATGAAAATGCAGCTACAGGTAAAAAAAAAAAAAAATTACAGCTTTAACCTCTTAAACTCTGGTACATTTTTGGGCTGCCACCTGCAATTTTTCACAGTCAAATTTAAAAGCTAACCATTCACACACACACGGTGGACTAACTGCAAAATATTAGTCTAACTTAATAACTGCCCAATTAAAAAAAAAAAAAAAAAAATCAAATTATTCCTAAATAATATTGTATGCATTTATAATCTTATGACAAACAGAAAGGTTTTTAAAGAAATTCCTAACTTTGTAAACATGTAATTCTGGTTCTGTTCACTCAACCTCACTGTGAAAAATCTTATTCCACTAGATGGCAGAAAGCACTAGAAAAAATAATTTCTCTATCATATTCCATCACAATATACAGATCTGAAATGTAGGTGGCGCTCTAACACATTTTAGTCCTCACAGATGTGCTCGTCCATAGACATTCAGTCTATTTTTCAGTTCAAGCACCACCCTCATTATTTCATTGAATATCTCGGCCTCTGAGTGGACTAGAAGCTCAATCTAGGTGTCATTAGAAAGCTGAGCTCCTCCCCTTTGTGATGTAATGTAATGCTTTATCACCAATAGTCAAAAACATATTTTCTGATGATTTGTTTTGCATGCTTTTCCTGCTAGATGACATGTTTTGTTCTGGACTTCTAAGATATAACAATGGATTATTCACAAAAGCAAGCTCACAGACAAGTAAACAATGGCTAATTTTTTAGAAACCTAAGGTAAAAGCAGATATAAAGTTTTTAGCTAGTTAGGGCTTACAGCAGCAGTTATTGGAGTATAAATGAGACATTTGTATTTGATGACTTACAGAAATCATATTTCACTTTGTAATTCTTTTGAAAATCTTTTGAACTGTGGTATTAGTGCAACAAAATAAACTATACAGTCACATTCCTGAGAGTGAGAGCTTTCATTTGATATATGATTTGTCCATTTAGGTGCTATCTAAAGGATTTTTAATTTCATATAAATATTTCTACCCCATTACCTCTAGGGGGCGCTAATTTTCAACGCGAATGTTTTGAGGCCTTATTTTGTAATACTAAGTAACATAAATGTAGAAGTGATGGTTATCTCTGAAAAGTTCAGATTCTAAGCTTTCAAATGATACCTCATATGCCCGACTTATGCATACGGAGAATTTAACGTTTTAAGCGAAATCTTTTTTCAGGGATATAGCGCCCCCTTTGAGAGTTTAAGAGGTTAACTAGTTAAAATTTAATTTTTATATCAAGAATGGGTATTTCCGTGAGAGATCGAGAACTGATATTTTCACTAGTAAAAATTTAATTTTAAACTGTAGACATTTATAATTTATGAAAGGGCTTGTGATACTATGACAACAGTTACTGTTTAATTAAACAATGGTTACTTTAACACTGTCATCAAACAAAAAATATTCTCAAAGCTTCCTATACTGTTTGAAGGAGATCCATATTATCTTTTTATTATGATTTCAAAGTAGAAACAATAACTGTACTGATGATGGTATTTTGGCTATTGTTACCATGGTAACGATACATTCAGATATAATCTGATGGAACTCGTTTGTTGTGCTCAAAGTGTTTCATACCTGTGTACATATCATCAGTGGGTGACTGACACTTGGTCTCAATCAGGTCCAGTGGAGAGAGGTTATGCTGCAGTGGCTGAACTGTCAAACATTCAGTGAGTCCGTCCTGACTGATCTCAGTACTGCGTCTCAACTACATTCGAAATACATCAATACAGAGCTTAAGTACATTTCAACCAATTTTTCTTCCATAATGCGATGTATTTCAGAGTGAAGCGAGATATTCAATGAGAGCAAACGAATTTATCCAGTCCATTTTTTAATGATTAGATGGTAAAACACGTTATCTTTGCTATACGAAACGACTATATGGATGAAAAGGAAAGTTGTTTCAGAGGCAGAGCAAATTATTAATATGCATTAAGAAAATCTTTAATAATTTTGACTTCATGCTGACTGCATTTTCTTTCCAAATTCTAATAAAGCAAACAAATAACTAGCTGGAGATAATGACTGGGATAATTGGCTGATAATCTGTTGCTTAATTGAGTTGAACGTTCAGGAGATTGTCTTGAGCATATGGCATCACATCACAGCTTGAAATACGGTTGCGTTTGGAGCTCCTGACCGGCAGCACAGCGTGATATATTTAGTAACTCTAATAATATATTCAGTGTAATTCATATTAATTATAGGTAAGAATGAAATGAATGTATACACATTGGACAGATATGGTTCAAGCGAGGTGGTGGGGGGGTGTCATTCTACATTATTTTTATCTACCTGAGGAATCTGTATCTATGGTGACGTGACCTTTATGTTTTTTCTCTGTGATAATGAACATCTCCTACACAATGCTGCTAACAAGTAACAAGTTTAGACACTTTGTTATCAACACCTCTCTTGAAAAATGTTACAGGTTTTGTGTCGGCCATACCAATGGTTTGCATAGTTGTCTTTACATATTAAACTGAGATAGGAGAAAATACCATGTTAAAGGATTAGTTCACCCAAAAATGAAAATTCAGTCACTGTTTACTCACCTCCGTGTTGTTATAACTCTATATGTCTTTCTGGTAACACTTTACAATAAGGTTTCATTTGTTAACATTAGTTAACAACATTGGTTAACATGAACTGACAATGAACAATACTTATTAAGCATTTATTAATCTTATTTAATGTTAATTCCAACATATACTACTAATAGATTTTTAAAATCAAAAGTTGTATATGTTAACATCAGTTAATGCACTATGAACTAACAATGACCAATTGTATTTTTATTAACTAACATTAACAAAGATTAATAAATGCTGTAACAAATATATTGTTAATTGTTTATTCATGATAACTAATGCATTAACTAATGTTAACAAATGGAACCTTATTGTAAAGTGTTACCGACTTTCTATCTTTTTCTGAACACAAAGGGAGAAATTGTGAATAAATGTTGTGCTCAGTGATGTCATACAATGGCAGTTTATGGTGACCACCTCTTCAAGCTTCAAAAGAACACAAAAGTATAATTCAGAAGTCTAATATATTATTTCATGAGACTCATGATTGTTATGAAAGCATACGATAAGATTTGATGAGAAACAAACTGAAATCTAATGTATTATTTAGTGAAAATGTTCAATGACCGTTGATCTCCTGTGTGCGTTCATGATAGGACACGTGAGCAACAGTTCATGCAGCGCACTCATGACATTGGGGCGTTCAAGAGAAAACACGTTTTGTTTATCTAAAAACCTCCACAGTGATAGTGACAACAGAACACCAAAAGAGAGAACAGAACTTACTAAACATGTCTGAAGAGTTTGTAGTTGAAGAATTGATGCATTTCTATGCCCAGCCTTATTTTTTTAATGGAGTACTCGGAAATCAAACAGAAACATAGAGGAGGCTACAGGCAGCCACAGTCACAACGTGTCCTAACCTGATGGCAAATGACACACGAGATAAAAGGTATATTTTCTATGTTAATCAGAGTTTTTGTCCTAACCAGCGGTGACGAATGATGGTACATTCTATCCATCACTTGTTTTCTATTTTCAGCATTGTGCGGGTAACTCCGTCCACTGTGAACTGTCCAAAAACTTTTCTAAAAAATAAGGCTGGACATAGAAATGCATCAATTCTTGGGCTACAAACTCTTCAGACATGTTTAGTAAGTTCTTGTAGTGCGGAGGAGGGCGGGGATGATTCCCTTCTCCCCTCGCGGACGGCGGTCTTCCCTCGACCCCTCCGCGTTTCTGGCGACCGGCAGGGCACTCCTCCACCCCTGGCAGCGGCTCCATCACTCCAGGTGGTCGGGGAGTTCAGTCCCTCCTCGCCTTGCGGACGGCGGCCGTTCCCCACGTCCGGGCGGTCGGGCTACTCCATCCCCCGGTTGATGGCAGCGGCGTTCCCCTGGGTGGACGGCAGTGTACGACGGGCATCCCTCCTCCCTCCCGGGTTTCAGCACCAATGTAAAGGGGTTATAAGGGAAAGGAGGAGGCGAGAACCGGCTTGACAATATAAATAAAGTTTAATGATAAACTTAAACAAAAACACATAAACATAAACACATACAGGGCAGCTGCCTGTAGTCTCTCTCTCTCTCTCTCTCTCTCTCTCTCTCTCTCTCGAACTGCCGTCTCCTGTCACCTTTATCCCTCGCTTGCCTCATCAGGCTGATTGGGGTCCGGGCATGCATCATCCCGGTCCAGCCCCGCCCACCTCCTCGCTAAAGTTCTGTTCTCTGTTTTGTGTGCAGCTGTGTTGTGTTCTATTGTCACTATCGCTGTGGAGGACCTGTTTTTAGATAAACAAAACGCCCCAATGTCGCTTGAACGCCCCAATGTCGCGAGAGGGATGCGTGAACTGTTGCTCTCGTGTCCTATCATGAACGCACACAGGAGATCAACGGTCAGTGAACATTTTCACTAAATAATACATTCGATTTCAGTTTGTTTCACATCAAATCTTATCGTATGCTTTCATAACAATCATGAGTCTCATGGAATAATTTATTAGACTTCTGAATTATACTTTTGTGTTCTTTTGAAGCTTGAAGAGGTGGTCACCATAAACTGCCATTGTATGACATCACTGAGCACAACATTTATTCACAATTTCTCCCTTTGTGTTCAGAAAAAGATAGAAAGTCATATAGTGTTATAACAACACAGGGGTGAGTAAACAATGACTGAATTTTCATTTTTGGGTGAACTAATCCTTTAACATCGTAAAACATTTAAGGCAAAGCTTTTCAGTATGTACGTGTTCCTGATGTAAGGAGACTGATACCTTTTTTCGGACTTGTTGTTCCTTGAAGGAATGTGACTTGACGTGTTTGCGCAGCGAGCTGGGGTCTGTGTAGCGTTTGGTGCAGCCCTGGATCTGACATGCGTATGGTTTCTGCAGAGAGACACGCACAGCAGTGCAACCTGTTACAACTTTTTTACATAATGTTTGCAGGTGTCTTGTGTGGGAGTGTTAAAGTGCAGAGTTTCAATGTTAGACTCACCGTGTCGACGTGCGTGCGCTGGTGTTTGGCGCGATCGCTGGAGTTGCTGAAGGCTTTCTGACAGTTCGGATGTTGACACACGTACGGTTTCTCACCCGTGTGGCTCCTCAGGTGGATTTTAAGGTTCTCGAGTCGTGAGAACGCCTTCAGACAACCCTCAAACTAGAAAGAGGAATATAAACATATCACACAACTAATGAAAAAGGTTAAACCTGTTTTGAAGTTGAGCCTATTTTTGCCATATGCAGAACACTGAACTAAATATAGGCTTTTATGAAGCAACACATAAATATAATGGAGGGAACGACTCATGCATTGAAAATGTGACAAACACAAATACTTTATATTAAGTAAATCGGACTGAATCCAGACAATTTAAGCAGTTTATACAGTAGCTACACTATGACCACGTTTCCCCGTGGTATTAAGATGCATTTCAGGTGATCCGATCACATGTGGTCAGGTGAGACACATGGCTGTTTACACCTGGTCACTTAAATGTGTCTCCTGTGACCACTTGTGTTCAGATTTGGAGGGGAGGGTCTCTGTTTCATGATGACATGATAAGACGGCGCACTGTTTCTCCCAGATACGGTTGAAATTTAATCTAAGCACAAACGCAACATGTCAAGCAGAATTATCTGTTATTTGAGTGGATTATCTGTATTAAAGGAGCTTCAGGTGTTCGTGCTTCTCATCTGTGGTGATATCAGACACACTAAAGTAGATTTGTGAAGCTCTTGTTATTCTGTCTGTATCCGCTTTTTATTTTTTCCGATAGGGCGGTTGTTTCCTTTTAAAGCCGCTCGTAATTGGCAAATTTTAAACTCTTGTTTTAGCGCAGCGGTTGATTGACAGGTGAGGGGCGGTGCTCCACTGCTGCCGGGATGCATACAGGATGGATTAGCGTTTACACCTCAAATGTGATGTGCTCACATGTGTTTTTAAACCACATTTCTATGTGTTTTTCGTGATCCGATCACAAAACGTTTTAGACCCCATTTAGACCTGTATTAAGGGTAATCACCGGAAATGCATCTTAATACCAGGTTGGGTTCCATTACATGTAAATTAATTACCATTTGGATGTAAATGTGGCCCCCCACATTAAAATGCTTATCAATGGGGGGCCTGGGTAGCTCAGTGGTAAAAGACACTGGCTACCACCCCTGGAGTTCGCTAGCTTGCTAGTTCGAATCCCAGGGCCTGAGTGACTCCAGCCAGGTCTCCTAAGCAACCAAATTGGCCCAGTTGCTAGGGAGGGTAGAGTCACATGGGGTAATCTCCTCGTGGTCGCTATAATGTGATTCGTTCTCGGTGGGGCGCATGTTGAGTTGAGCATGGATGCCACGGTGGATAGCGTAGAAGCCTCCACACGCTCTATGTCTCCATGGCAACGCGCTCAACAAGCCACGTAATAAGATGCATGGGTTGATGATCTCAGACGCAGAGGCAACTGGGATTCAGCCTGCGCCACCCGGACTGAGGTGAATCACTACGCCACCACGAGGACTTGGGCATTGGGCATTCCAAATTGGGAGAAAAAGGGGAGAAAAAAATAAAATAAATAACAATTCTTCTCAATGATCCACACCCGATAACCATTTTAAATTTCTGGCTGTTATTAAAGCAATATTCCGGGTTCAATAGAAGTAAAGCAATTTTTATAAGCGCCCTTTTTTGCGTCGTCTTTCCATGTACACTCTTTGAGGAATATTTCAAGATCTGCTCATCATATTATGTTGTGTTTGGGCTCGTTTGAATCGGGATAGTCTGCTGTAAGTTACAATATGTCATTGTCTGTGTTATATGTATGTTTCAGGAAGTAAAAAGGAAAAACTTGATAAAAAGACAATCTTGTTTATTATATTTATGTGTGTCTGTGGGAATTTCATACACTAAAACTCACTGCAGTTTGACCTCTGAGTGAAACAGATTTGTTCATTGCATTTAACTAATCAAGACCTTTCCAGCGATATATAACACATGGCTATCTCATCTTTTTTATGATTTTACCAACTCTGAATATAACTGTTGTGATAAAAATTCTGCAGACGTAACGCTGTTATTAATGTAAGTGCTTTTATTAAATTATAATCTTCACATTTCTGCCTTTAAACCCTCTAAAAATAGACCCCATTGACTTCCATTGTAAGTGTCTCACTGGAACACAGATGTTTGCTTTTGTTAAAGAAAAGGAGGAACAAGTTGAAATTAATTGTTGTGGTAATCAATATCATGCCATAAATGCTGTGGATTGAGTTTAACTTGTATTGAACTCGGAATATTGCTTTAAAGGAAATCCTCAATGTTGTAACCCAGAGATATGTAGTATGAAACAGGCCTTATGTGTCACATAGTTAAAGTGCAGAACTGTAGATGCATTTGCACTGGACAACATGACACAGATCGGCCAGGAGGGGTCAGTGTTTTGCTGTTCAAATGACCCGTGAACTGTGCGGCTCTCTAATGCTCAACACCTGCACAAGAGCAGTACTGCAGATCAAGGACGAGCACTGGACAATTTGTCTCTTTTGGTATCCTGTTGTGTGCAAGTTCAAGATATCTTGACTTATTTCGTTGCTAATTTGTTATATAAAACCAACGGCACTACTCTATGCAATGTAAGGTCAAGCGATATTGTGAATATAGTTAAAGGGCATTGCTGGATAATTGTGTATTTTAGCACAATTAGCATTCAGGACCAGAACAATTTTATAATATGCATTATTAAATAAACAAATATATGTGCAAATCATATATGTAGAGAAGATAATAGGTGAAGTGTTTCTTGTTTTCATGCATTCTGTTCGATACAGCTCAATGATCCTGGAGCTCAATATAAACTCGGCGGTCACCAGCGCAGTTAATGAGGCTTCAGAGTTTCACAGTGAGTCAGAGTTTAGAGTTCAACAGCAGCTCTAAAATTATACAATTAAAGTTGATGCATTAATTCTTAAATATTCTTCCCATTCATATGATCAATTTGCAAAACCATCTATAAATACTCACACAGGACATTGAAATGCCGTATGTCAGAATGGGCACAGATGCATGTGTCGCTGTTAGACAGAGAGAAATCTACTTTGTCATGTTATAAGTCTGGCTTTGTTTCGACGAAATTTCGTCATCATTTACTCACCCTCATGTTGTTCCAATTCAGTCATCATTTACTCACCCTCATGTTGTTCCAAACATGTATAACTTTCTTTCTCAGTCACCATTCACTGTCATTGTTTGGAAAGTGAATGGTGACTGATTCTGCCTAATAACTCTTTTGTATTTCACAGAAGAAAGAATGTTATACTAGTTTGGAACAACATGAAGGTGAGTTAAACTAGCGTAGACATTGTATTTTGGCTTTGCTATACGCAAAACATAATTTAAATGAATAAAAACCGACTGCACACGGCTTACAAGACTCTAGACTGTCATTTAAGGGTTAAACTTCTGCCGCACCGAGTCACATGACACAACAGCATGATGTTGATTTCCTTGAAGCACTCCTACGGATGCAGCGCCAACAAAAGTTCCTCTGGTGAGAAATCTATTTAAGTACTTTCATTAAAACCTGTTTGGTTGTAAAGAGGAGAGTCTCTAGTTTCGTTTGATATGCCACTTTAAAAAATCTGTTCATTTTTCTTGCGTCAGCGTGCTGATAAACATGTGTACACATATGTGGATTTTGGGACTTTATTCCCTCAAAAGTTGAAAAAACATTTTGAATAAATGTCAACACATCTGTGGCTCATTTCGGTTCATTTTAATATAAATAGTGTTATATTTTATGTTGTTATCACTGTACAAAAGGATTCTCTTCATTAACATTAGTAAATGCATTCCTATATTTACTGTACATTATCACATGGGTTCACCAATAAACTGGAAAATGTGTCTTTCAGAGACTTTATATGGAGTTAGGATGAAAATAAGGTGCATTTCAAACTGTTCTGAGACCAGTGCAGACAGACAGCACACTGGAGGTTAAGTCATTCACTAAATAGGGAGCAAGGGAGCATCCTATAGCTCTCTATGCAGTTAAGTGCATTCACTCCTAAAATCTGATCAAAAGTTCAGTTTCAGGCTGCAGATGATGTTTGGATCACTCAACATGTTTGACAGACATGTGACAATGATAATCAGTACATAGATTCAGAATTTATAATGTATCATTTTATTTTAACATGCTTGACAGTGATTGGATGATGCTGGACATTACTTTGAATCAGAATTAATTATGCTAATTTCTGATGTAATGTCTGTAACGTCTCAAAAACATGAATAATCAACACTCCTGGAAACATCATAAATAATTTGATGAAAAAAAAATCTGACTTTCTATAACTTAGTGTTATTTAAAATTTCACAACTTAGTCCCGCTGTCCACATATGAGGACATACATTATTAGGAAAACTATTTGCTCTAGAATTTGTACTTTTTTTTGCATGTTTATTAGGTGCTACTAGTTACAAATCAAAAAAGGGAACGGAAAATGCACACAGCAGTCACGCTCGGATCGCAATAAAATGTTTATTAATAACATTGCTGTTGCACAGAGTGTGACCCCGAATGTTTGAGCTTTCACCTTAATTAAATGACATCACAGTGATCGTGCTGTGAGCTCACTGAGGAAGAATGTGACATTCCTCATCTTTGTCCTTTTAATGTCCAGACAGGAATGCCGGAGAAAACGCTCACGGATACCAAAATGTTGTGAACAGTCTTCCTGAGCACATTAAATTGGCTTAGAAAAAATATATATTTTACCTAATATTATATTGGAAAAATGACTTCACAGCTGAAATTCCTGTGCACAGAGCTCACTGTATTTAATTCAGTGTGTTGGATATATTAATAGAATATTTTTCTTGACTTTAATTTCGGTTCTAAAGACTCTCATTCCGTTTCAAATGCTAAACTGAGTGTTTGTTGTGCAAATGGACTATTTTCATTAGTTTATCATCAACAGAAAAAGCAGACAACATTACTTTTTAAGTTTTACAAACCTAAACTTTAAGTTCTGTTGGATTCTTTGTAAGTTCAGGACTAACTGGAAATAAATGAAAGGAATTCTGTTCTTTTTTTCCTTGTCTTTCATTGGCTGAGGTAATGTTTCCTCATTCTACTCCAGTCTAGCGTTGAGTTGTCTAGAGTACTCGAGGGTTGTGCCTCATTACACGCTGTTTGTTTGAGATGCCGAGTGTCTGGGATCAGGATTAAACGGGATTGTTTTTAAAAGCAGCGGGAGAAAGACAGCCATTCTGCAGTTTGTTCACGCACACACGTTGTCATCTTTCCAATATTTGTACATAATGATCACTAACTTGAATCATAATGAATTCTAACAATGAATTTTAATTCGTGGTGGTGATTAAGTGAAGACTACTTCTCTTCAGGAGTTTAGACCCATAAAGATGTCATTATTAGGGCTGGATATTGATACAGATTTCCCAATTCGATTCCCATTCACAAGTTCTCGATATCTATTCACAAGGGAATATTTTACTTATAATGTCCATTTTGCATGCATATGAAAGAAATACTGGAGACCTTCTAACTTGGTACATTACGAAAATATTAATTTTACAAATTATATTTTTTTAGTTTTTCATCACTTTGCACACATTTTAGTTTTTATTTTATTTTTACAAATCCATGTATTCCTTCAACAAATATATTGTATTGAAATAATTATATTTTGTTACACATTTTATATTTAATGCATAATTTATACTATTTACAAGTATTTCATTGATTTGTAGAAGACGTGCTAAAACCGGTACTGTCTCTTTAAGAAAACCGGCATTTCTGTAAACAGCATCTTTAAATGAGCGCATGTTAACGAGAGAAAATCGAATGGCTTTATCATGTGTGCTATTCGTGATTAGGATCAAATGTTTATTTTTGTTGTTTTTGATCAATAACTGACTGAGAACAGAAAGGACATTAAAAGAGATTTTATTCAATGACAAATGGGTTGTGTTGATCTCTTCTTTGGACACACATTATACGGAACAACTTTTACTCTCAACACACAGTTAAAGGATCTCACCACTGAATACTCCACCAATATACTACACAATTACTGCTGAGTGAAATCTAAACATTTACCAGCCAGTTGCCAAATATATACATTTTTGTCACATAATGCGAAATTTGGTTGCAAATGAGAGTGATTTCCTCTAATCGTAGTGATGGGTTGTACATAGAGTAAAAGATCAATCTTGGGATCTAAGAATCTTTATGGAGAACATTCAAATTAAGATCGCGATGCATCGGAAAATCAATATTTTTTCCTAGTCATCATAGTCTTTCAGATTCGAGTTATACAAATGCACATGCGTTCTTGATGTACACATCCGCTGTTGGTGTTTCCACCTTCATCTCCTGTTGTTTACCAGTGATTACTTCTTCTTCTGGCACTTCTTTGTGAAAGCAACATAGCAATATCAATTGTGGCATGCGCTGTATTAAGCTCCTAATTCCAACTTTCTACAACTCGTGTTTTTTGTCAACTGAAATTTTTCCCACAACACCCTAGCAACCACATAGAAACACCCTGGGAAACACCCACAACACCCTAGCAACTGCACAGCAATGCACTTAGAACCACATAACACCTTAGCAACCACACAGCAATGCCCTAGAAACCACCCACAACACCCTAGCAACTGCATAGCAATGCACTAAAAACCACATAACACCTTAGCAACCGCATAGCAACACCCTCGAAAACAACCACAACTCCCTAGCAACCACACAGCAACGCCCTGGCAACCTCCCACAACACCCTAGAAACCACATGGCAATGCACTAACAAATACTTCAAACATTTTAGCGACCACAGAGCAACACCCTAGCAACCTCATAGCAATGCACTAAAAACCACATAACACCTGAGCGTCACATAGCAACACCCTAGAAACCACCCACAACACCCTAGCAATTACTTAGCAACACCCTGGCAACCTCCCACAACACATTAGCAACCACACAGCCATGCAATAAAAACCTCTTCAAACACCTTGGCAACCACATAGCAATGCCCTAGCAACCACCCACATTACCCTAGAAACTGTATAGCAGTGCACTAAAAATCACTTCAACCACATAATAATACACTAAAAACAAAGGACATAGCAAGGCACTAAAAACAATTTAGCAACCACATAGCAGCACCCTTGCAACCTCCCACAACACCCTTGCAACTGTATAGCAATGCACTAAAAACACCACTCACATTTTATTCAGGAAACTGAATAAACATCTTAGTAGGCACATAGCAACATCCTGGCAACCACCCACAACACCATATCACCACTAAAAACATTTTTAACACCTTAGCAAACACATAGCAAGGTCTTGGCAACCACCCACAACACACTTGTGTAACCAGTCCTGTTCAACCTGCTCCGAGCGGGATTCGAACCGGTATCTCCAGCATCGAAGGCAGGCGCGCTAACGAGGCGGCTAAAGGCTACAGCCACTAGCATCAGTCACTAGTGCGCCTCGAGTCCAGGGGAGTGAGGTTTACACATATCATACAGCTATCTTGTACCAGCTGTCTCCTGTTACACTAGCACCACTAAAAAAACACTTTTAACACCTTAGCAACTGCAAAGCAATGCACTGGCAACCTCCCACAACACCGTAGAAATGGCATAGAAATGCATTAAAACCTCTTAACATCTTAGCAGCCACATAGCAACGCACTAGAAACCACAAAGTTTACCCTAGCAACCGCATAGCAATACACTGGCAACTTCCCACAACAGCCTAGCAATCACATAGCAATGCACTGAAAACACCACTCACATTTTATTCAGGAAACTAATTTCCTAAAAAATATTTCTACAGTAAAATTTTAATAATTTTCTGGCCTGTCCCTTTTTTACAAGCAGATACAAATTTCTCTGAGAACATTTACATTTACTCCTCTCAGCCCCCTGACTAGAGCCATTTAAGTCAAAAATTAAAACAACATTAAGCTTAATTACCATTTAATCATTAAGGCGCTAAACAACACCTTAACTATCCCAGCTGTTCAGCACTAACAAGCACTATACTACAGAGAGCTACCCAATCAATAAGCATTCAGATCAGGACTGCTGAGAAACAGAGGGCACATCAGCCGGCATGCAGCGCCAGACGTCCAGCAGCGTCCACAGGCGTGTTTGAACACTAGAGGACCTTTCAGACATACTTTATTTAATAACGCTCAGATCTCTGTTGGCTGCTTACAGAGACAGCAGCCTGAATAGACAGCAACATGGCTCAAATGCGCTTCACAAAGTCACAACCAGCTCCTGACCGGTCGTGGCAGCAGGCCATGCACCAAGTGCCAACAGTCCAACGAGTAACATTTCTTCTCTCTCTATTTAAGCCAGGGCCTGGCATCCCCAACACAACTGAAACTTTTCCATTAGCATGTAGTTAAAGTCCGCAAATCAGTGCACAACATCATTTTCTTAATCAGTATTTTTGCCTTGTTTTCCAGTAAAAATATCAACATCTCTAAAACAGCATTATGCAAAATAAGGTGAGATGTTAACCCTTTAAGCTCTGAAGGTGTTTTTAAAGATTTCTTTTTTCAGTGGCATACCCAAAATTAAAGGCTTATAACTCAACCAAAAAAAAACAAAAAAAAACAAGGAGGATCAAGTGTTTGAAATCATTGTAAAAAAATTTATTCTAAATGTTATAGTAAATTCTGAGACTCTCTGCCTAAAACACTGCTGAAAAATCACACACAAAATAATTGAGCCAAACATTTTGTTTTTTTCTTATTTTTCTGATTTGACATTATATATCTCTGGGTGTAAATAAGGTAGCTCTGAAAAACTCAGTTATGTTCCCAATTATGTCAACTGTAACCAAATAAAATTTTGTGTTGATACGACAAAGCAATCAAAAGTTATAGCATTACAAAAATTATTTATCATAGTGTCCAAAAACATCTCCAAACAAATAAAACATAATAATTGTACATAAGAACTAATTACACATGCAAACACAACAATGACTAAAGGTTTGTATAGCATGCAGACATGATTTTAGTAATGAGATTTCACAGAATGAGTTTCATTCTGTGTCATTTGAGTCATCATTGAGTCTGTGTCATGTATTTGGCGCCATCTCCTGGTGGACATATGTAACATTGTGCTTTCTGACACTTCTGATTTGTCCTCAAATTTCAAAGCACTTGTTCAGTTTTGGTCATAATGTCTGCACGCATTAGAAAGTAGAGCTTCTAAGCTTTCAAACGACACCTATTTTGTGTTGGTCAGGACTGTAGATATTAATATTTTGACAAAAAAGGAAATTCTCATGGGCCCATCCAAGCTTAAAGGGTTAACATACATTTATTTTTCTTACTCCATAAACATCAATAAATGTTGTTAGATTTATGCTTGCTTCATGAAAAAAATAAAAAAACACTTTATTCAAGATATATATTCTCTCAACAAGTCTTAATAACTTCTGTAATTTTCTTTCTCAAGTACATTTATCTTGTGTACTGAAAAATTAGAAAAAACTACTGATTAAGAAAATTTTAATGTCTCTCAACAGGGTTTATTATTTGAAGTGATACACTGTTGCATTCACTAATATGATACAGCAGAACATACAGCCTTTTTATGTTCTTATTATTTAAGTATTGAAGTGAAATGTCGATCATAATCATTAAGTTCACAGAGGCAACTGAAAATCAGAGGCTGAAGGATCTTTCACACTATCAAAACAAACGAAACTCGTTGTTTTTATGTCTTCAGAAGTGACAATCGTTTGAAGCTCTATTGTTTGAGATCAGATCTGTTAAACGGTAGAAGCTCGTTCGTGATCCCATTTTACATGAACAAAGGCACATCATTACTGACACAAAGAGAACGCTCTTAACAGAGAGATTAGTGTGGCTTTGTGTCTAACGCTACTGTAGTGTCCCTCCTTACAGCTGATTTAAGACGCCACAGTTCCTGTCAGATGAGATACACAAGCATCATTGTGTGAAGAGAGTAAGAAACAGAGAGAAATTCAGGTTTGCCATTTATACAGTATGAACTCAAAAGTACACATATACATTTATATACCTTTACAAAAAAGTGCATTGGCATTACTAATGCACAGTGATGGTATTAGATGATTTGACGAAGACCCGAATTTACCCGAATGCTCCCATGACATAAGCGCAATGGCATGTGAACTGATGTGTGACAGACACACAACCAATGAGTCGAAGGAATGTGCCAATGCGCTTATGTCAAGGGAGCACTCAGGTAAATTCAGGCCTTCGTCAAATGCTGTCTGGAAGCGTTCTTTTATAGTTAAAAAGTGCTTAAATATTGTTCTTTTTCACACACAAAGTGATTGATTCGCTTTAGAATACATTAATGTCACCGCTGGAGATTGGATGGATTACTTGTATGCTGACTATCTTTGCTTTTTGGACCTACAAATATCTAATCACCATCCACTCCCATTCTAAAGACCTGCTGAGCCTGGATCGTTTTCTACAAATCTTCAAAAGTGTTTTGCAGAAGAAAGAAAGTCATGCACATCTCAGATGGCATGAGGGAGAGTAAATTATTTTTGGGTGAACTATCCATTTAATAGAGGAGCTATATTGTGTTTCTACAGCTTAACAAAAAACTGTTTTGACAGATGAAACATAAATCCAATAAATACATGATTACATGCCTTGTCAAAGTTTTTTATGCAGTTAGTGTATTTTTACAAGAAATGCTAACCCATGTAGCCTTTAACATTGTATAGAAAGCTACAAATAATATATTTTCTGCGAACAGAATCCACATACGATCGGAAACGGATGTGGTTGTGGACACTCTGTGGGGCTTTGAAGTTTGGAGCAGCAAAAATAGTTCACCTTGTGTAAATTGTCATGTGAACATTTAGCTTTATGCTAAGCTAAAATGCTATTTCTTGACTTTGCATGCATCTGTTACCAGATGCAATTATATTTTATAATGAATTCTGTGATGAAAATTCATGTTTAGCATAACTTTTTTTCTCTAGTAAGACCTTTGATATTAGAGCAAAGATGTGTTGCAAAAATCTTATTCTTAATGAGAATTTAAATATTGATTTCTGTAAAAAAAAAAAAAAAAAAAAAAAAAATCCTTAAAACAAAATACATTTACTTGAGTAGCAAAACTGCATTAGATATTTAGGCTTTTTTTCAGAGAATATCTTTTTTAATATAAGTGTATTTTCGTACTTTATTTACTTGTTTACAGCCAAAACAAGTGAAAAAAATCTGCCAGTGCTGAAGAAGTAATCCAAAGTATTTAGATTACATTACTGACCTTGAGTAATCTAACAGAATACATTACAAATTACATTTTACAGCATGTGTTCTGTAATCTGTAGCACAATACTTTTTAAAAGTAACCTTCCCAACCCTGTATAAAACTTTATTTATTTATTTGTAATTGTTTTATTTTTTTCCCTTTTTCTCCCCAATTTGGAATGGCCAATTCCCAATGCACTCTAAGTCCTCGTGGTGGCGTAGTGACTCGCCTCAATCCGGGTGGTGGAGGACGAATCTCAGTTGCCTCCACGTCTGAGACCGTCAATCCACGCATCTTATCACATGGCTTGTTGAGCACGTTACGGCGGAGACGTAGCGCGTGTGGAGGCTTCACGCTATTTTCCGCAGCATCCATGCACAACACACCACGTGCCCCACCGACAGCGAGAACCACATTATAGCGACCACGAGGAGGTTACCCCATGTGACTCTACCCTCCCTAGCAACCGGGCCAATTGGTTGCTTAGGAGACCTGGTTGGAGTCACTCAGCACGCCCTAGATTCGAACTCTCGACTCCAGGGTGGTAGTCAGCGTTAATACCCGCTGAGCTACCCAGCCCCCCCCCCCACCGTATATAACTTTATTGTTACTGTTCAGTAAAACATTTAGTATCAGTTTGATTTACTTAGGCAATCCCAGAATGCACTGTGATGAGCTTGGCGAAAAAATAAATCCAAGTTGGCGGACAAAGTGAGAGAAATTTGGATTATAAATATACTTCTAATCAGTGTTGGGTGTAATCAGATCACAAAGTAATTAGCCACTGTAATCTAATTACTCTTTAATTAAAAAAGTACTGTAATGTATTACAATTTAAATTCTTGTAATTAGATTTCAGTTACCAACTTTAAATCCAGTTAATTACATTTAAGTACATTTATATGGGTTACACATTTCTAAAGTAATATTATTTAAATAAAATACATTTAAAACAAATTATGTACATCTGTTTGTGTTTCTGTGGAAGCTGAAGAGACAACAACAATACAAATTCAAAATAACATCTATATTTTCTCAGTTTTCAGAGTGGGAAAAATTTTGTTTTGGAAAGTAACTTAAAAGTAAAGTCATTTGTAATGTGATTACTTTTCCGTGAAGTAATCAGCAAAGTAATCTGATTACAATTTTTAGAGAGGTAATTGGTAACTTGTATCAGATTACTATTTTTGAGTAACTTACCTTCTAATACATTCAAGTATTACATTGTTCCTATAGCATCACCTGTATTGAAAACTGTTGCGAGTCGAGTCTCGCGTGCACTATGCGTGACAAGCTCTATTTGAATGACGCACGGGGTTGCCGCGTATGTAGAGCGTTCCAAATCGCTCTCTTATGAGGCATCACTTCAGTAAGGGTGCTGCCATAGAAGACAGCTGCCTATGTCGGCAAGATACAGCAAAGGCAGCTCAATATGTTTTGGAACAGACCCACAGTTTCTGACTACTTTTGATTTTGGCATGAAATATTACCTGCACATGTACATGACAGGTTTTGTGAGATCTTCACAAATGTGAAAACACACAGAAAGCTAAAGTTTGTTCATTCAAACTTCTAAATCCAATTGATGGCACTGAATAATATCATCTATTAGAAACTCTTGTCTTTAATCTTATATTAATCTTATGTGTCCAGACTGTGTGTTGTTTATCACTGTGTATAAATGAATTAAGCACTGAATGAGTGACATGTGACTGAGCATGCTGGAACATGTCTGTGATTATGCAGGACATCAGATCTGTGTCATTATGCTGCAGCGTCGCATGTGTCTGCTTACCAGTTGAATTCATTCAAGACGCCGTACTAGACCTGTGATTTATATTTTTGGCTGTGCTTAAATTCTCAACTTCCCAAGAAAACAAAAGCCAGCACTTTACACAGGAAAGACTTTTTTGTATCTGTGTCTAGTTTCTTTCTTTAGTCTTTTATTATGAATGGTGGAAAAACCATCCAACTGTTCCCAGCGCCTTGGCAACAGGACAGGGTTCTTGGTAATGAGTAAGTGTACAGAGCTAAAGGTTGACCACAGGTATGTTTGCAATATTAATGATTTATTAAGTCCTTCACAATCCTGAAGAACTTCACATTAGAGAAGACCAGAAGTTCAGATTTCTCCTCTGAAGAGTCTAGACAAGCTTATAAGTCTAAGAAAATATGTAGTGCCAACGTTTTTTTAGGAGTGTTTACCAAGTCGATCATCACTATTACTATTGCTCATACTAATTAGAACAAACCTCTATTCTTAAATGTTCAGCGTGTTACCAGAAGCATTTGTGCTACAGACATGAACTAGATAGGTCAAGTTTGCCAAAACAAACATTTATGTTGGCTTGACAAAGCCTTATCTGAAAGTTAGTTTATAAAAAATGGAAGTTTGACAGATATAAAGAAAGAGACAGTCAATCATTTTGCTCATTCTCATAGTATTGTAGTTGCAGCGAATTATTGAGGCTTAATGCCATTTTTATGCCATGTTGTTCATAACAGTTGTCAGCTGAGGGCGCTATTGTGCTACTGTTGTTTTAAACAACTGTTTCTGCTCGACTTCGGTCTCAATCAAGCTCATTGGGTATCTTTAGAGGGCGGGTTTTGGGAAAAAAGGGGCGTGGCTAATCCAACGGCTCAGCTTGTGGATATTGCACCTTTAAGGCATGGTCACATTCACCTTCGCACGGCAAAATACCGCAAACGAAATACAATCGTTTCAATGGGAATCCGCACAATCATGAATTCCGCACGAAGGGCTTTGCGGATTTCACGTGGAGTTCAAGTTTGGTAAACTTTGACAGGCAAATTCGCCTCGTTGACCAATAGGAAGATGGTTGGTTTGGCAGTGACCTCTGTGTGGGCGGTGTTTCATATGCAGCTACAATGGACAAGCGGCGAGCTTCTTTATAACATAAATATAATGTGCAGCATTAAACAGAGGCTGCTTGACAATTCGTTTTTTCAACATCCGCACATGCATTCTTCGCCCGCGGAATTTCATAGCGCAGAGTTTTCTTAAAAAAAAAACCTAACATAAGTCTGTAGAATAACAGTATGTTGGCTTTGTCAAGCCAACATAAAGATACCTCAAATCAAGTGTCTTGTTGAGGAGAGGTGTGCTGTTACTTTACTGAGGGATCACACTTACCATTTCCCCCTCAAAAAACCCATAGTCTTACATTGAAGGAAAGACTCCAGTCATATTTAAAGCAGAATATCACTGAGACTTGAGGGTGCAGGACTCTTTTCACTTGAGACCACCTAGCAACCACCCCAATACCCTGGTAAGAAACTAGAAACGCCCTAGCAACCACCCAGAGCACCTTAACAACCATATAGCAACATGCAAGAAAATACTCAGAACATCCTTAGCAATGACCTAGCAATGTCCTGGCAATCAAACACAATACCATAACATTGCAGTGGTGAGTTTTGCATGAGCAAGCATCACTCACAATTTCTACAGATATGAGCGTTTGCTAAATGCTTTAAATGTTTACAATATTCAAAGTTTCCCCACGACTCCTAAAAGCACCTCGCTGCACGTCTCTGAACGTGTCCCGCACACTGGCAGTTTATTGGCTGCTGACAACATGTCCAGTTGATTGAAGTGTACGGCGGGAGGCTGCTGTGTTTGTGCCAGCTCTTAAACACGAGCCTTTTGTCCCATTTTAATAACTGCATAATTGCACTAACTCCCATGTTATCAGGGATAATCACTAATTAGCTGATGGCTTGAGATAAAAGTGAAGAGAAAAAACTCAGAGATGAGGCAAAATACTGACTAACCTCTCCACAACAGCACAGAATGAATAAACCCTACTGATTATATCTTCAGGATTTTTGTTTCTCTTGATCTCTTTATAGTGATTATAAATGCTTAGACGTAGCAATAAAACAAACGTCCCATTTTCAACCTTGAGCAGAGTTTCTCCCTAAATGAAAAGCCAGCCAGGCCTAATGCTGCATGCATCTACAGAAAGAAGAAAACAAGTAACGCCCTGAAGCTGCAGTGTTGCAACGTGCTGTAAACATGAAATGCAGTAGATTTCATCATTGGAAACTGGGTCTAAATTTGCCATAGCAACCACAGGGGGGTGTAGTTACCCCTTCTTTTCCTGTGCTGTGCAAAAATGCTAAAATCCACCTACCTGCCAATGTAGGCCTCTAAAACACAGGTATTATTAAGGTTCTTCTATGTGGATATCTTGAAATTAATTTAAATATGGAGAGTTCCTTAAAGGGTTTGTTAATGATATTAATCAACCTAAACAAGCCTTTTAAGTATAAATGTTTTTTTTTGGGGGGGGGGGTTTACATTTAACTTGACAGGATATCCTTAAAACACGACATTTATAAAAACTAGTGAGACACTCCAAAAGTGTCCGTCCAACGCATGAGTACACAGACCAACAATTAAAAATAGTGCAGAGAGAAGTGGGCCAATTACAGGGTTATATTCAATTATATGGAAATAAAAGAAAACTATATTTAGACTTCTAATGCTTGTTTGCTGCACAATATATGAATCTGATGTACTGTATTTGAATTATTTGTATCATAATATCTATTATATGGGTCAATGATGTGATGATCATTTTTTTGTTGTTGTTGTTCAGATCTATTAAATTATTCAAAAAATACAAAAATGCAAATTACTTGAAAACACTTTTCTATGATGAAAATATTTTCCATTTCTGAGTTTGAAGTCATTTTGATATTTTTTTCTGGTGCTTAAAGTCAAAAATGTCATGTGGTGTAACAGTAAAAAATAAAATAACGTCTCATTAAAAGCTGAAATTCTTGAAAAAGGAAATGTTGACACGAGTAGAGCAGAATAATATTTTATTAATATTTATAAAAATATAAGCAGTGAAAAAACGTATGATTAATATTTGAAAAACGTTTGTCCGCCAAACATGTAGGTAGAGCCATTATATTGTTTATATTGACCAAAAAAAAAAAAAAAACATAAAATATTTTGTCAATATTTTGACATTTTTATGAAAAGGCATTTTGTTTAGATGATATGGAGTAACCCTGAGAAAACGTCTTGAAAAATGTATATTTGTCAAAAAAAAAAAAAAAAAAAAAAAATATATATATATATTTTTTTTATTTTTTATTTTTTTTTTTTTTTTTTACCATAAAACATGTTTGAAAACTTTTATAGAAATTAATGTCTATGTTGGGTACACTCACATCTATTCAGTGTGCAAGGAAAGTATTTATATTTCTTACTTGGCTACACCACATGACACTTTTAGTCATTAAATATGATTATTTTTTTATTTTTTTTTGGTAGAAAAAGCTCTAAATGTTTTTTAAAAATATATGAAACCAAGTTGGACACACAGATTACGTTTATACAAATTGACAAGTGTGCTTTAAACTAGATTTTTTTTTATCACCTCTGAAAATCTTACTTGTCAATGACCCATATATTATATTTAAAATTATTTTATTTATTATATACTAAATTATCATTATTTGGGGGCCTTTCCCAGTAAATAATGCGATTAATTGTGAGTAATTCAATTAATTAATTGGCACATTATGTAATTTATTTGAAAATTGAAATAATAGGTTTTGCTATAGAACCACTTTGATTAAAAGTGTTGTATTTCAGGACTGTAATCAAATGTCAGACTGAAGATAGATATGCATTATATGTATACAGATATGTATAATTTTGACGTTGCATACCGAGCATTTGTTGGGTTTCTCCCCGGAGTGCACCCTCATGTGAATGAGGAGTTTGTATCGAGCGTTGAAAGGCTTATGTTTACGTGGACATCCGGCCCAGAAACAGGTGAAGTCCTCGCCCTTGTGCTGATCAATGTGAATCTTCTCAATGTGCTTGACGAGCTCGTCTCGCTGGCCGTAAACGGTGGCACAATCGAGCCAACGGCAGCAATGGCCACTGTTAAAATCATCTGCCTCGCCTTCATCTTCCTCAAGCATTGGGCAGAGAGTTGAAGGAAGGACCTTGATGCTGTCTGAAGGGACCTGAGAGACTGCAGGGCTCTGAACGTGAGACAGGAGCTCGCCGTAAGACCTTCGCACATGTTGATGGGCGTGATACGGTGGAGGTGGACCCCTGGGCGGGCTGGGTGTCTGGATGATGGCGGCCAGTTCAAACTGCAGCTGTTTTGAGGGCGACAAGCTGTTGGAGGCACTGGTTGTCGCAGTTTGGATCTCCTGTCCGGGCAAAAGCTGGTGCTCCACCATTAAATTAGTGAATTGGTCTTCTACAGTGGCCACCGCCTCTAACTGCTGCATACGGAAGTTCTCACTATCAAGTTGGCAAGCTCCGCTCACTGTCTGGACGTCTTTGGGAACGTGTTTGCCAGGGTTGGGATGAGGGATGCAGCTTCCTCTGATGCCCAGTAGGTGCCCGCAAACGTCCGACTGCAGCGGTGACGGCGTGAGGTGCGAGGCCGGCGAGGTGCGAGAACCAATGATATACGCCACCAGTGATGTGGGCGAGGTTCTGATGATGGAGTTGAGGTCGAGGCCGATGCCATCAGAGAGAGGAGACGAGGACAGGGCTCTCTTTTTGGAACGCGCTGAGAGACGTGGACTGCCCGAGTCGTCTTTGAAGAGATAGTGGGGGAGAGACGTGGGGTTGGAGATACTGGTGGCTTCAGACATGGAGGTCCCAGGAACTAGATTGGGATCAACTGCTTCTGAAGTCTGACTGGACACTGGCTGAAGCCCCAGCGGTGGTAAAACACGGTAACCGTAGGGCCAGTCCAACTTACTGCTGCGTATCGACTGCGTCTCAGCAATGCTGAGGGTGGTGGAAGCTAAAGACTCTCTGGACAGCAAAGACCTGCAATGATAATAAAAACTACATTTAGTTCCTGGTTTGTGACTGATTCAACCAGAAAATAAAGAAAAATTAAGAGGGATGAGTCTAAATAATTTTTTTATTTAACATAATCAACATTATGCCACAAATTATGTTAAATGATCTTCGGAATATTCTTTTAATACACATTCCTGGTCTTCTTGTGCACAGTTCATCATTACATGTCCAAAGAAAAGGTAAAGTAAATATGGTACATTTTGATTTCATGTTGAATTTAAAGGTGAAGTGTGTAATTTTATGGAGTCAACCATAGGTAAGCCATTTGTAGGTTGATTTCCCAGAAAAATGTAAAGACTGTGACTCTGTGGCACTTTCAAAACATTCATCTGTTTGTTTGACCAGCCTGATGCAGCAACACTGACTCATCCAATGGCATGAGTTTGGGGCGGGGACTATCTGTTTGTTGACCAATGGTCTTACACCTTACCGATCAGTGAGCATTGCTGGTTGCAGTCAGGGGAGGAGTTAAAAAGAGACCCGTCTAGTGAGGAACCTACATCAGTCACGGCAGATCACGCAAAGTTTGATTTCTTTATTGCAATGGTAGTTTAATACTAATAAAGGAGTCATCATGTTTTAGTAGTACACATCCGTGGACATTGTGTTTTGGCTTCGCTATACCCAATGCATAATTTAAATTCATTTAAACTGACTGATCTCAGTTCAGGAGACTCTGAGCTGTCAGTAAAGGGTTAAACTTTCAATGCACGAGTCATGTGACCAAACAACATGGCGTCGATCACAGCGGAGTTTGCATTTGGTTGAAACGTCAACAAAACTACATCTGGTAAGAAACCTCATTAAGTTTTTACATTGAAACCTGTTTGAGTCAAAAGATTATAGTCTCTAGTTTCCTCCAATATAAACATTTTTTAATTTAGGCTATTTATCGCAAAACAGCAGGCTGATAAACACAATGACCACGTATGTGGACTATAGACTCATTTTCTTTTAAAATATCCTATATTTACTGTACATTATCACATTGAGAATAAATGCTGAAAAATGTGTCTTTCAGAGGCTTTATATGGAGTTAGGATGAAAATAAGGTGCATTTCAAACTGTTCTGAGACCAGTGCAGACAGACAGCACACTGGAGGTTAAGTCATTCACTAAATAGGGAGCATCCTATAGCTCTCTATGCAGTTAAGTGCATTCACTCCTAAAATCTGATCAAAAGTTCAGTTTCAGGCTGCAGATGATGTTTGGATCACTCAACATGTTTGACAGACATGTGACAATGATAATCAGTACATAGATTCAGAATTTATAATGTATCATTTTATTTTAACATGGTTGACAGTGATTGGATGATGCTGGACATTACTTTGAATCAGAATGAATTATGCAAATGTCTGATGTAATGTCTGTAACATCTCATAAACATCAACACTCCTGGAAACATCATAAACTATTTGATGAAAAAAATCAGACTTTCTATAACTTAGTGTTATTTTTATTTATTTTTATTTTTCACCCAATTTGGAATGCCCAATGCGCTCTAAGTCCTCATGGTGGCGTAGTGACTCGTTCAATCCGGGTGGTGGAGGACGAATCCCAGTTGCCTCTGCGTCTGAAACCATCAACCCGTGCATCTTATCACGTGGCTTGTTGAGCGCATTGCCATGGAGACATAGCGCGTGTGGAGGCTTCATGCTATTCTCCGCGGCATCCACGCACAGCTCACCACACGCCCCACCGAGAACAAACCACATTATAGTGACCACGAGGAGGTTACCCCATGTGACTCTACCCTCCCTAGCAACCAGGCCAATTTGGTTGCTTAGGAGACCTGGCTGGAGTCACTCAGCACGCCCTGGAATTCGAACTAGAGAGCTAGCGAACTCCAGGGGTGGTAGCCAGCGTCTTTTACCTCTGAGCTACCCAGGCCCCCCAAAAGGAAAGTAGATGAACAGCAGCACTAACTTAGTGTTATTTAAAATTTCACAACTTAGTCCCGCTGTCCACATATGAGGACATTTAGGAAAACTATTTTTTTTTGTTGCATGTTTATTAGTTACAAATCAAAAAGGGGAATGGAAAATGCACACAGCAGTCACGCTCGGGTCTCAGGAGGTTAATAAACGTGATACGCATTTACATGCACACCAATATGCTGATTACTCCCATAAATCATAAAAATTTGACAAAGAAATCCGTGTTTACATGAGATAATAATCATGCTATTCTCTACTTTTGACGTCATACCGCAAAAAGGCATGCGCGCAACACGTGTGTACATTGGATAAGCCAGTAAGAATGGTAGTTAAGATGTTTACATGCAATGCAAAATCAGTGTAATGTGCAAAAATCTACCCGTGTTGAGCAGTTTATTCTTAAACCGTTTATGACCTTACACCGTTAAAGGAAAGCTGTTTAATGTGTTTACCACACGCTTCCGGGTTATTAAGTATAATCAGTGTAAGAATGGGCATGTTGTCATGGGAGACTCTGGCCTATTACAAATAAGCTGTGTCATCATCATAGCTTGTGCAGCGGCTAACATCGATGACCGGTCTGGTCTCGCTTTCAGGGTGCTTTCATGGCATACGTCATAGTGACGCAGCAGCGTCGATTATACATTCTATTTGTGCAATTCCATGTTTTGCCACTAGTGGAAGAAATGACAACTTAAACTCATGTTTTTAGGAGTGATTTTACCTGCCATCCGTGACGGGAACAATGAGGCCCAACGAATGCGTTGGAGCGTTTGGGTTCTGTTGGACAGCTGGAGAAACCGGATTTAAACTCTGGACCAGCATAGCGCTGCTCGTCACCTGCAGGTTTGAACTGCCACACGAGCCAAACGCTTTTCTATTCGGCCCCAAAGACAAGTATCCTGAGAGAGAGAAACATCATCAAGTTTCATCTGACATTTATGACTTGTGATTGAAAAATTAACTTCTGCATTAAATATAAAATCTCTTCTATGAGTTTTACTTGAACCAGAGTTTCGGGTTTTTATACGAAGAGTGAAAAGTTTAAGTGCCAAACTCCTGCCGCACAGTCACGTAATCCTAAAGTGCAGACTGTCGGAATAAAATCAAGCCATTAAGAAGCAGGAAAACGGCCACTAAAAAGACTCTAAACCGATTTCCAGCAGAGAACTAATAATCAAACTCCACATCGCTCTTCAGAACTCATTTTCAGTAGATCAGAGGGCCGTTCTGCCGCAGAGATACACTTATTTTCCTTCCTTGAACTGCAGAAAGGATTACGATTAATCCGATCGGCAACATGTCGAGAATACTCAGTGCTGCTAATTCAACCTTTGTGGAAAATCAATTGTAATGTTTTCCTGAAGTCATTTTGGAGAAAAGACAAATTACAAATTAAGTCAACCAGATCATTCGCAATGCACAACAGGTCTGTACTGTTATTAATAGAGAGAAATGTGGCACGTTTATCTCACATGGTTTGCAAACAACATGAACTGCACATGACAATGTTGTCCTTGCTTGTGTTTTGACCTGTTGTTTTGTAGCCTAATGGGCCTGTGTGATAGTTTTAGCTCTGTGAAACATCTTGGATGTCATCGTACTTCTCTTCTGGATGGCTGAAGATTATGTTGTATGAAAGGAGCTGTGTGAATATTTTTCTTTTTGTATTCCACTGAATAAAGAGAATCATTCAGGAAAGTCATGAAGGTGAGTACATAATGACAGAATGTGCACTTTTGGGTGAACTGAAAAGAGCTTTTGTCCTCAAACACAATTAGTTTGCTCCCTATCAAACAGAAACACATTAATACTCTTGGAATTCTTATAACAAACCTGTAAAGCCAAGGAAGCCTTTCTGCTCTGTTAAGTACTAACGAGTTTTGCTCAAGCCCTCTCGTTTGGTTGCATATGGCTCATTTAGGCGCAAGCTTTCTGCTTGGTTAATTATCAAAAATATGAGCGGGACGGTTAGTGCAGAAGACATGCTCGAGCTGCTGGAGGTATTAAATCAACAGTGCTGTTACTTTTTGGGAGAACAAGGCACAATATGTTCAGAGAAATGTTATGAATGCGTCTCCATTTGACTTTCCTGTGATCTTTCAGTTAAACAGATGACAGGTTTATGATAACACAATCAAATATAGCTGCAAGCAGCAATTACGGGGACAAGCACACCAATGTATGGCATGTACGGAAGTGTCACCGGACATCACCGATTATGACTTTAAGAAAAACATAGGTAGAACTGCTAAAATTTAAATACAGTTAATTATCATTTTTGACCAATAGGTGGCGCAGTCACCAGATTTACATGGTAAGGTCAGGGTGTGGTCATTAAGACACACACAAAGTTTCATGAAAATACGGAAAAGCGTAGCAGAGATACAGCCTCAGATGCTTTTTGGCGACTTGCCATCAAATTCGTTGGTGCACTATTCGAGAACCGTTTTGTCTATCGAAAAGCTTTTGATAAATTTTTGTCGTGAGTGGACCTAGATGATACACGACATCTAGCACCTAGGAGGAGTTTGAAAAAGTAGGTTTTCAATTAAATTAAAAATGGCAGACAAGGGAGTATGTCCAACCTTGGAAAATTGGCTATCACCATACTCAGCATGACCCACGGAAACCTTTTTTATTTATTTATTTTTCTCCCCTTTTCTCCCCAATTTGGCATGCCCAATTCCCAATGCGCTCTAAGTCCTCGTGGTGGCGTAGTGACTCGCCTCAATCCGGGTGGTGGAGGACGAATCTCAGTTGCCTCCACGTCTGAGACCGTCAATCTGCGCATCTTATCACGTGGCTTGTTGAGCGCGTTACCACGGCGACGTAGCGCGTGTGAAGGCTTCGCGCTATTCTCCGCGGCATCCACGCACAACACACCACGCGCCCCACCGAGAGCGAGAACCACATTATAGCGACCACGAGGAGGTTACCCTATGTGACTCTACCCTCCCTAGCAACTGGGCCAATTTGGTTGCTTAGGAGACCTGGCTGGAGTCACTCATCACGCCCTGGATTCGAACTCACGACTCCAGGGGTGGTAGTCAGCGTTTTTACTCGCTGAGCTACCCAGGCCCCAACCCACGGAAACCTTAAGTCCCAGGTATACTTTGTTTTTACATGTTTCGGATCAGATCGTGCCCGGCAAGTATTTGAGTATACTTTTCTGACCACGAACAAATATGAGCGTGTTCGATGCATGCGCACTACAACTGCTTTGTGACACTCTTTTAGTACAGTCAATGGCAGGCACATGCAACACGCACAGATGATGACCGTGTGCGTGAGTCAAGAAAATCTAGGCTGTGCTGATGACAAAATTTGCATCATGTATACTGTGCATGGAGTGATCAGCAATGCGGATGTGCAAAGTATACTTTGGCCTTTAGAGAGCAGTCACAGGATAATAGGTCAAATTAATCAAATGTTACAAGCATTTATAAACATTTTGTTATAATGTTTGACCACAAGGTGGCGCTGGCCCCAAACTTCATAGCTACCCTCAGGGGATAGTACTGATGATAAATACCAAGTTTCGTAACCAAACACCAATGCATTTGTAAAATACAGTGTTTTACAACAAAATTCGGAATGGCCGACGGCCAAAATTGGTGACATAGGAAAACTGGGTATCGTTCAACTCGTAATGCCCCAAGGAATCTATAGAGACCAGTCTCATGATTTTAGGCATGAATTATCAATGAACAATACTTTTACAGAATTTATTAATCTTAGTTAATGCTAATTTCAACATACTAATAGATTTTAAAAATCATAAGTTGTATATGTTAACATTAGTTAATGCACTATGAACTAACAATGACCAATTCAGTTGCCTCCGCTTCTGAGACCGTCAATCCGCGCATCTTATCACGTGGCTTGTTGTGCATGACACCGCGGAGACTCACAGCATGTGGAGGCTCATGCTACTCTCCACGATCCACACACAACTTACCACACGCCCCATTGAGAGCGAGAACCACATTATAGCGACCACAAGGAGGTTACCCCATGTGACTCTACCCTCCCTAGCAACTGGGCCAATTTGGTTGCTTAGGAGACCTGGCTGGAGTCACTCAGCACGCCCTGGATTCAAACTCGCGACTCCAGGTGTGGTAGTCAGCATCAATACTCGCTGAGCTACCCAGGCCCCTAAAATAGATGTTGTTAAACCCCTTGGAGCAACAGCTCCGCATCTCAGTGTGCGATGGATATTGTCCATTGTCATCCGCAGAAACTTTTGTAAATTTTCCCCCGAGTCGTCTAGATAGCATTTATCAACGTAGTTAGAAATAGTTTACGGCACTGTGCCAGACGTAAGTGTGCCCCCTGAGGCAAAACACGGAAGTGACTGTGCAGTGTCCAGTGTCCTCTATAATTGTGCCAAATTTAATACATTTTCCATGTACGGTTCTATGGGGTGCCACAGACTCAATGGCGGAAGAAGAAGACTAACAAAAGCAGTAGGTGCCTACGCACTTTCAGTGCTTGGCCCCTAATAACAGAATGTAAAAAAACAGGAATCAGTGACTTGTGGACTTTCAATGAGCTTATCTGACCAGTGAAACTGTATTCTACACAGTGACCCCAAAACGTATTAGACTTAAGTGAACCCGGAACATCCCTGTAAGTATGATTTACTCATGTCTACCTGTGAATTGCTGGAGGAAGTTCTGTTTAAATTGGAATGGGGGCTGGATGTGTGATTGTCCCGTATCTAATTCAACCCATCATGTTTCATGTTGCGGTTCACTGGACTGAGTTTCATGGGTAAAGTGGATTGCACGTATGCACCTATTTCTTGCTCACTGTTGATGTGTTTACATGTAACGGGATTATGTCTTTAAAATACAAAATATAAGTAACTGTATTCCACTACAGTTACAATTTAAATTGTTGGTAATCAGAATACAGTTACATTCAAAAAGTATTTTGATTACTGAAGAGTTACTTTGCGTTTTATTGTCATTTGTTTAATTTAATATTTAGTCTATTCAGTTCGTAAACATTTATCTAAATGATGCGATCCAAAGGAGCTAAACACTTTCTCATGATGTGTTGCATTCATATCAGCAGACAATGGGCACTTTTACACTGTTGTGAGAGAAAAGGTGGATATGATGTCATTGAGGAAAAGGATGTGGTTGTGTTGTACACTCTGTGGGGTTTTGAAGTGGAGCAGCAGAAATAGTTAATCTTGTGTAAATTTAGCTAGTTATGAACCAGTAGCAGACTTAGACATGGGCAGCTGCCCAGGGTGGCATCTTGCCATCAAGTGGGCGCCCTGAACTCCACCAGCTATCTCATTTACAATCCCCCCCCACCCCATATATATATATATATATATATATATATATATATATATATATATATATATATACACAGGTATATATGATATTATTGTTTGATATTAGTGCAAAGATATAGCCTACTCCAAACATCTTATTCTTGATGAGAATTTTTTTATTGTTTTCCTGTAAAATATATATATTCATATATTCACGTTTAATGCTCCAAAATATAATTCTTAAAGGGACAGTTCACCCGAAAATGAAAATTCTCTCAACATTTACTCACACTCATGCCATCCCAGATGTGTATGACTTTCTTTCTTCTGCAGAACACAAATGAAGATTTTTAGAAGAATATTTCAGCTCTGTAGGTCCATACAATGCAAGTGAATGGAGACCAGAACTTTGAAGCTCCAAAAAGCACACAAAAGCAGCATAAAAGTAATCCATAAGACTCCAGTGGTTTAATCCATGTCTTCAGAAGTGATATGACAGGTCTGGGTGAGAAACAGATCAATATTTAAGTCCTTTTTTACTCTAAATCTCTACTTTCACTTTCAGAAGTAAAAGTGAAACTAAAGAGGCACCACATGTGGCTTTCAGATGTAAAAGTGAAAGTGGAGATTTATTGTAAAAAAGGACTTAAACGTTGATCTGTTTCTCTCCCACACCTATCAGATCACTTCTGAAGACATGGATTAAACCACTGGAGTCTTATGGATTACTTTTATGCTGCGTTTATGTGATTTTGGAGCTTCAAAGTTCTGGTCACCATTCACTTGCATTGTATGGACCTACAGAGCTGAAATATTCTTCTAAAAATCTTCATTTGTGTTCTGCAGAAGAAAGTTATACACATCTGGGATGACATGAGGGTGAGTAAATGATGAGAGAATCTTCATTTTCGGGTGAACTCTCCCTTTAATATTTTAATATCAGAACATGAGCGGCAGTGTGCAGAAATGTACCCTTTTCCTATAATTTCTCAATTTTCTTGCTTTTCACCTTTCGTACCATTGTCCGGAAAGCTGGATCGGATGGACTGTTTGGAGCAGGATGTTGGGAATGGCAGGGATGGAGCTTGTTGCCGTGACGACTGCGGAAAGCTCATCATTCCACGCTGCTTCCCATTGGTCAGCACCTGTCTGCGCAGACTCAGGGTAGGGAGAAGGACAGAGTTTCCAGGTGTCGTTCCGCCCGTATCGGCTCCAGTGCCCGGGTCAAGGGCCACAGGGTGTGCTGGTGAGGTGGTGTGACCCGTGTGGACTCTCAGGTGAGGTACCGACGGGGTCATACTGGACGGAGAAACCATCATATCACAGCCTTTAATGTTCATGTCGGTCACTGTCCTGATGAGTGGACACACTGACCGGCATCTTCAGCTGCAGAAATATAAAGTGTCATACATTTGAAACTGCTGGAAAATCACTGATAAAACCTATTAAGGACTCATTTTGATGTGTGACAGTATAACAAAGAGTGTCAAACTACACAAAGGACAACAAAACAAAGACCCATGGTACAATCCCTGTAACAAGGCACTTTGTGTTTTGGCAAAAGGCTGCATGATCAAGCAATAAAGTTTGATTTCTAAATTCAGTACAGTGTTTGAATCAGCTAGTAGGTCTAATCGATGCTTTGACACAATAAAACAAAAACAAAACAAACAAAAAAGGCTATACAAATCAACTGAATTGAAAATTAAGTAAATTAAACAGTATCAAAAATTAACCAGTATTAGGAGACGAGCATTTTTGTGTCGGAACTTTCATATAATGTAATGGTAAGACAAATTAAATCGGCTTATTTAATATATATGTGAAGACATTTGTTGTTTTTATGTTGTTTACTTCCGTCAGGAAGTCTTTATATGAGAACACATATCGTTAACTTTGATCGAGACAATAACAGTGTTATTATGACGCCAATTTAATTGTCGGAAATTGTATAATTAGCATTATAATTTGTTTAAATTATCGGAAAATATTCCGACGATGTAAAATAAACGCATTTGACAATCAAACGTTAAAGTCGCATTTTCACGAATCACGCAGACCATCAAAACTTTGAATTTCACACTTCGTACGCAAGCAAAAGTGTTTTAATAGACAATTTAAATGAAACCTGTTATAGTAAGTTTCCTGTCTAAATCGCTCCGTATTCGTAACTCACCTGTTCGAATCTCTTCATGTCACCTTGATGAAAAACAATGACTTCATCCGAAACTTCGGAAGCTCTGACGTCACCAGCCGTTCATATTCGTCATTGTCGATCAATAGAAGAGTTTTAAGTGTGTGTTTTAGTGTGTGAAGTGCTTTGGTATCGTGCTGGTGTGTATGGGGTTTGTGATGGTTGTCAGGGGCGGGTGGATCAGCCTCATTTTGCCCTTTTGCCCCACAAAAACTCCAACATGTGAATGTTTGGCAGCATTACAACATCAAAGTCTTTTAAACTCCATATTTGGATGAATCATTTGTCCAACACGCTGTTTATATCAATAATTATAGAGGTGTTTATATAACTCGAGGAGTATGGGATTTATTATTCGTGTATAATGCATATGGAAATACTGCAATCGGAATGAATGATGCGCATGTGTGTGTTTTCACAAGTAATGGTGAAATTGTCTCATATTGATCCATGTGATTATAGTTATAGGAAATATCACTGGATTTGTAATGGCATAATACGGAGCCCCTTAGAGGACTGGGCGTGAATTTTTATAGTTTTGTGTGCCTTCACAATAAATGTACCATTGTTTTACTACAGTAACCATATTTTAATCATGATGTTCGTAGTGAAACCATAGGGATAATACAGAAAAACGAAAACTATGGTAATACAAATTATAATGTTGTGAGTATCATGGTTTACTATGCTATTACCATAGTTTAACTACAGTAATATTGTAATAAACACTTTAAAATAAGGTTACATTTGTTAACATTAGTAAACAACATTAGTTAACATGAATGAATAAAACTTTTACAGCATAACCATGGTTAATCTTGTGGTTACTATAGTTTTACTACAAATACCATGGTAAACTTAGGAACGAAATCTATTGCGAGGGAACGCAAAATGTATTGCAAGGAAATGCAAACTATTGTATGGGAAGTCAAAACTATTGCGAGGGAACGCAAAAGTTATTGCGAGGGAACGCAAAACTATTGCGAGGGAATACAAAAGTTATTGCGAGGGAACACAAACTATTTCGAGGGAATGTAAAACTATTACGAGGGAACGCAAAACTATTGCGAGGGAACGCAAAAGTTATTGCGAGGGAACGCAAAACTATTGCGAGGTAACGCAAAACTATTGCGAGGGAACACAAAACTATTGCGTGGGAATACAAATTATTTCGAGGGAACACAAAACTATTACAAGGGAACGCAAAACTATTTCGAGGGAATGAAAAATTATTACGAGGGAACGCAAAACTATTGCGAGGGAATACAAAAGTTATTGCGAGGGAACACAAACTATTGCGAGGGAATGTAAAACTATTGCGAGGTAATGCAAAACTATTGCAAGGGAACACAAACTATTTCGAGGAAATGTAAAACTATTACGAGGTAACGCAAAACTATTGCGAGGGAACGCAAAACTATTGCGAGGGAATACAAAAGTTATTGCGAGGGAACACAAACTATTACGAGGGAATGTAAAACTATTACGAGGGAACGCAAAACTATTGTGAGGGAATGCAAAACTATTGCGAGGGAACACAAACTATTTTGAGGGAATGTAAAACTATTACAAGGGAACGCAAAACTATTGCGAGGGAACGCAAAAGTTATTGCGAGGGAACGCAAAACTATTGCGAGGTAACGCAAAACTATTGTGAGGGAACACAAAACTATTGCGTGGGAATACAAATTATTTCGAGGGAACACAAAACTATTACAAGGGAACGCAAAACTATTTCGAGGGAATGAAAAATTATTACGAGGGAACGCAAAACTATTGCGAGGGAATACAAAAGTTATTGCGAGGGAACACAAACTATTGCGAGGGAATGTAAAACTATTGCGAGGTAATGCAAAACTATTGCAAGGGAACACAAACTATTTCGAGGAAATGTAAAACTATTACGAGGTAACGCAAAACTATTGCGAGGGAACGCAAAACTATTGCGAGGGAATACAAAAGTTATTGCGAGGGAACACAAACTATTACGAGGGAATGTAAAACTATTACGAGGGAACGCAAAACTATTGTGAGGGAATGTAAAACTATTACGAGGGAACACAAAACTTGCGAGGGAATACAAAAGTTATTGCGAGGGAACAAAAACTATTGCGAGGGAACACAAACTATTTTGAGGGAATGTAAAACTATTACAAGGGAACGCAAAACTATTGCGAGGGAATACAAAAGTTATTGCGAGGGAACAAACTATTGCGAGGGAATGTAAAACTATTACGAGGGAACACAAAACTATTGCGAGGGAATACAAAAGTTATAGCGAGGGAACACAAACTATTGCGAGGGAATGTAAAACTATTATGATGGAACGCAAAACTATTGCGAGGGAACACAAACTATTTCGAGAGAATGTAAAACTATTACGAGGGAACACAAAACTATTGCGAGGGAATGTAAACTATTATGAGGGAACGCAAAACTATTGCGAGGGAATGTAAACTATTATGAGGGAATGCAAAACTATTGCGAGGGAATGTAAACTATTACGAGGGAACACAAAACTATTGCGAGGGAATGTAAACTATTACGAGGGAACGCAAAACTATTGCGAGGGAATGTAAACTATTACGAGAGAACACAAAACTATTGCGAGGGAATGTAAACTATTACGAGGGAACACAAAACTATTGCGAGGGAATGTAAAACTATTACGAGGGAACACAAAACTATTGCGAGGGAATGTAAACTATTATGAGGGAACGCAAAACTATTGCGAGGGAACACAAACTATTTCAAGAGAATGTAAAACTATTATGAGGGAACGCAAAACTATTGCGAGGGAACACAAACTATTTCAAGAGAATGTAAAACTATTACGAGGGAACACAAAACTATTGCGAGGGAATACAAAAGTTATTGCGAGGGAACACAAACTATTGCGAGGGAATGTAAAACTATTACGAGGGAACGCAAAACTATTGTGAGGGAACGCAAAACTATTGCGAGGGAACACAAACTATTTTGAGGGAATGTAAAACTATTACAAGGGAACGCAAAACTATTGCGAGGGAATACAAAAGTTATTGCGAGGGAACAAACTATTGCGAGGGAATGTAAAACTATTACGAGGGAACACAAAACTACTGCGAGGGAATACAAAAGTTATTGCGAGGGAACACAAACTATTGCGAGGGAATGTAAAACTATTATGATGGAACGCAAAACTATTGCGAGGGAACACAAACTATTTCGAGAGAATGTAAAACTATTACGAGGGAACACAAAACTATTGCGAGGGAATGTAAACTATTATGAGGGAACGCAAAACTATTGCGAGGGAATGTAAACTATTATGAGGGAACGCAAAACTATTGCGAGGGAATGTAAACTATTACGAGGGAACACAAAACTATTCGAGGGAACACAAAACTATTGCGAGGGAATGTAAACTATTACGAGGGAACGCAAAACTATTGCGAGGGAATGTAAACTATTACGAGGGAACACAAAACTATTGCGAGGGAATGTAAAACTATTACGAGGGAACACAAAACTATTGCGAGGGAATGTAAACTATTATGAGGGAACGCAAAACTATTGCGAGGGAACACAAACTATTTCAAGAGAATGTAAAACTATTATGAGGGAACGCAAAACTATTGCGAGGGAACACAAACTATTTCAAGAGAATGTAAAACTATTACGAGGGAACACAAAACTTGCGAGGGAATACAAAAGTTATTGCGTGGGAACACAAACTATTCTTGCGAGGGAATACAAAAGTTATTGCGAGGGAACAAAAACTATTGCGAGGGAACACAAACTATTTTGAGGGAATGTAAAACTATTACAAGGGAACGCAAAACTATTGCGAGGGAATACAAAAGTTATTGCGAGGGAACAAACTATTGCGAGGGAATGTAAAACTATTACGAGGGAACACAAAACTATTGCGAGGGAATACAAAAGTTATAGCGAGGGAACACAAACTATTGCGAGGGAATGTAAAACTATTATGATGGAACGCAAAACTATTGCGAGGGAACACAAACTATTTCGAGAGAATGTAAAACTATTACGAGGGAACACAAAACTATTGCGAGGGAATGTAAACTATTATGAGGGAACGCAAAACTATTGCGAGGGAATGTAAACTATTATGAGGGAACGCAAAACTATTGCGAGGGAATGTAAACTATTACGAGGGAACACAAAACTATTGCGAGGGAATGTAAACTATTACGAGGGAACGCAAAACTATTGCGAGGGAATGTAAACTATTACGAGGGAACACAAAACTATTGCGAGGGAATGTAAACTATTACGAGGGAACACAAAACTATTGCGAGGGAATGTAAAACTATTACGAGGGAACACAAAACTATTGCGAGGGAATGTAAACTATTATGAGGGAACGCAAAACTATTGCGAGGGAACACAAACTATTTCAAGAGAATGTAAAACTATTATGAGGGAACGCAAAACTATTGCGAGGGAACACAAACTATTTCAAGAGAATGTAAAACTATTACGAGGGAACACAAAACTATTGCGAGGGAATACAAAAGTTATTGC